>NW_028126331.1:600000-889000 GCF_965194825.1 Balaenoptera physalus
ATGTTGACAGTCCACAGGTTTCTGCCATCAAACCACATTCAACTTCCCAGGCCACAGGGTTCCAGAATCAAGCCTCAGGTATGTTGCCAGGCCACAGGGTACCACCATCAAACCTCAGTCATGTTCCCAGGCCACAGGGTTCCTCCATCAAACCTCAATCATATTCCCAGGACACAGGATTCCAGAATCAAACCAATGTCAAATACCCAGGCCATGGGTTTCCAGTACCAGGCCTCAGTCATGTTTCCAGGGCACAGGGTTCCACAATCAAACCTCAGTTATGTTGCCAGTACACAGGTTTCTGCCATCAAACCTCAGTCAAGTTCCAAGGCCACAGATTTCCAGAGTCAAACCTCAGTCATATTCCCAGGACACATGTTTCCAGAATCAAACCTCACTCATGTTCTCAGGACACAGGGTTCCAGAATCAATCCTCAGTCATGTTCCCTGGACACAGGTTTCAAACATAAAACCCCAGTCATGTTCCCAGGCCACAGTGTTCCAGAATCAAGCCTCACTCATATTCCCAGGCCACAGGGCTCCACAATTAAACCTCAGTCATATTCCCAGGCCAGAGGTTTCGACAATCAAACCTCAGTCCTGTTGCCAGGCCACGGTTCCACCATCAAGCCTCAGTCATGTTGCCAGGACATATGGTACCACATCAAACCTCAGTCATGTACCCAGGCCACATTTTTCCAGAATAAAAACGATTTCATGTTCCCAGGCAACAGGGTACCAGAATCCAAACCAATGTCATGTTCCCTGTAATCAGGGTTCCACCATCAAACCACAGTCCTGTGGCCAGGCCACAGGGTTCAACCATCATACCTCAGTCATGTTGCCAGGCAACAGGGTTCAACCATCAAACCTCAGTCATGTTTTAGGGAAACAGGGTTCCAGAATCAGACCAATGGCATGTTCCCAGGCCACGGGGTTCCAGTATCAGGCCTCAGTCATGTTCCCAGGCCACAGGATTCCACAATCTAACATCAGTCATGTTCCCAGACCAATGGTTTCCAGAATGAAACCTCAATCATGTCCCCAGGACACAAGGTGCCAGAATCAAACCAATGTCAAGTTCCCAGGCCATGGATTTCCAGTACCAGGCCACAGTCATGTTTCCCGGTCACAGGGTTCCACAATCACACCTCAGTCATGTTGCCAGTCCACAGGTTTCTGCCATCAAACCTCAGTCAAGATCCCAGGCCACAAGTTTCCAGAACCAAGCCTCAGTCAGTTTCCCAGGGCACAGTATTCCACAATCTAAACAGATGTCATGTTCCCAAGTCACAGGTTTCCAGAATCACGCCTCAGTCATGTTCCCAGGCCACAGGGTTCCAGAATCAAACCTCAGTCATGTTGCCAGGCCATATGGTACACGCATCAAACCTCAGTCATATTCCCAAACCACAGTTTTCCAAAATCAACCGATTTCATGTTCCCAGGCAACAGGGTACCAGAATCCAAACCGATGTCATGTTCCCAGGCCACACGATTCCACAATCTAACATCAGTCATGTTCCCAGGCCAATGGTTTCCAGGATCAAACCTCAGTCATATTCCCAAGCCACATGGTTCCAGAATCAAACCTCACTCATATTGCCAGGACACAGGGTTCCAGAATCAAACCTCAGTCATATTCCCTGGACACAGGTTTCAAAAATAAATCCGCAGTCATATTCCAAGACCACAGGGTTCCAGAATCAAGCCTCACTCATATTCCCAGGACACAGGGTTCCACAATTAAACCTCAGTCATATTCCCAGGCCAGAGGGTTCCACAATCAAACCTCAGTCCTGTTGCCAGGCCACGGTTCCACCATCAAGCCTCAGTCATGTTCTCAGGCCAGAGTGTTCCACAATCAAACCTAAGTCATCTTACCAGGCCACAGGGTTCCACCGTCAATCCTCCGTCATATTCGCAGGCCACTGGTTTCCAGAATCAAACCGATTTCATGTTCCCAGGCAACAGGGTACGAGAATCCAAACAGATGTCATGTTCCCTGTAATCAGGGTTCCACCATCAAACCTCCCTCCTGTTGCCAGGCCACAGGGTTCCACCATCAATCCTCAGTCATGTTCCGAAGCACCAGGGTTCCACAATCAAACCTCAGTCCTGTTGCCAGGCCACAGGGTTCAACCATCAAACCTAAGTCATGTTCCCAGGAAACAGGGTTGCAGAATCAAACCAATGGCATATTCTCAGACCACGGGGTTCCAGTATCAGGCCTCAGCCATGTTCCCAGTGCACAGGGTTCCACCATCAAACCTCAGTCATGTTGATAGTCCACAGGTTTCTGCGATCAAACCACGTTCAAGTTCCCAGGCCACAGGGTTCCAGAATCAAGCCTCAGTCATTTTGCCAGGCCATAGTGTTCCACCATCAAACCTCAGTCATGATCTCAGGCCACATGTTTCCACAATGAAACCTCAGTCATTTTCCCACGCCAGAGGTTTCCAGAATCAAACCTCAGTCATATTTCCAGGACACATGGTTCCAGAATCAAACCTGAGTCATGTTCGCAGGTCGCAGGTTTCAACAATCAAACCTCAGTCATGTTCCCATGACACAGGGTCCCAGAATCAAACCTCAGTCTTGTTCCCAGGACACAGGTTTCCAGAATCAACCCGATATCATGTTCCCTGGCCACAGTCTTCCAAAATAAAACCTCAGTCATGTAGCCAGGCCACAGGTTTCCACCATCAAACCTCAGTTATCTTCCCAGTAAACAGGGCTCCAGAATCAAACCAATGTCATGTTCCCACGCCACGGGGTTCCAGTATCAGGCCTCAGCCATCTTCCCAGGCCACAGGGTTCCACAATCAAACCTCAGTCCTGTTGCCAGACCACGGTTCCAACATCAAGCCTCAGTCATGTTCCCAGGCCAGAGTTTTCCACAATCAAACCTAAGTCATCTTGCCAAGCCACAGGGTTCCACCATCAAACTTCAGTTATGTTGCCAGGCCACAGGGTTCCACCATCACACCTCAGTCATGTTCCCAGTAAACAGGGCTCCAGAATCAAACCAATGTCATGTTCCCACGCCACGGGGTCCCAGTATCAGGCCTCAGTCATGTTGCCCGTGCACAGGGTTCCACAATCAAACCTCAGTCATGTTGCCAGTCCACAGGTTTCTGCCATCAAACCTCAGTCAAGTTGCCAGGCCACAGGGTTCCAGAATCAAGCCTCAGTCATTTTGCCAGGCCAGAGTGTTCCACCATCAAACCTCAGTCATGATCCCAGGCCACATGTTTCCACAATGAAACCTCAGTCATTTTCCCAGCCCAAAGGTTTCCAGAATCAAACATCAGTCATATTCCCAGGACACATGGTTCCAGAATCAAACCTGAGTCATGTTCGCAGGCCACAGGTTTCAACAATCAAACCTCAGTCATGATCCCAGGACACAGGTTTCCAGAATCAAACCTCAGTCATTTTCCCAGGTAACATGCTTCCAGAAACAAACCTAAGTCATGTTCCCAGGCCACAGGATTCCAGAATCAAACCTCAGTCTTGTTCCCAGGACACAGGTTTCCAGAATCAACCCGATATCATGTTCCCTGGTCACAGTCTTCCAGAATCAAACCTCAGTCATGTTGCCAGGCCACAGGTTTCCACCATCAAACCTCAGGCATTTTCCCAGGACACAGGGTTCCAGAATCAAACCGTTCTCATTTTCCCAGGCCACAGGGTTCCAGAAACAAACTGTTCTCATGTTCCCAGGCCACAGGGTTCCAGAATCTACCGATGTCATGTTCCCAGGCCACAGGGTTCCAGAATCAATCCTCAGTTATGTTCCCAGGATACAGGGTTCCAGAATAAAACCTCAGTCGTGTACCCAATCCACAGGGTTCCAGAACCAAGGCTCAGTCAGGTTCCCGAGGCACAGTATTCCATAATCTAAACAGATGTCATGTTCCCAAGCCTTAGGGTTCCAGAATCCACCGATGTCATGTTCCCAGGCCACAGGATTCCAGAATCAATCCTCAGTTATATTCCCAGGTTACAGGGTTCAAGAATAAAACCTCAGTCATATTCCCAGTCCACAGGGTTCCAGAACCAAGGCTCAGTCAGGTTCCCGGGGCACAGTATTCCACAATCTAAACAGATGTCATGTTCCCAGGCCACAGTTTTCCAGAATCACGCCTCAGTCATGTTCCCAGGCCACAGGGATCCAGAATCAAACCGATTTCATGTTCCCAGGCAACAGGGTACCGGAATCCAAACCGATATCATGTTCCCAGGCCACAGGATTCCACACTCTAACATCAGTCTTGTTCCCAGGCCAATGGTATCCAGAATCAAACCTCAGTCATATTCCCAGGCCACATGGTTCCAGAATCAAACCTCAGTCGTGTTCCCAGGACACAGGGTTCCAGAATAAAACCTCAGTCATGTTCCCTGGACACAGGTTCCAGAAATAAAATCCCAGTCATGTTCCCAGGCCACAGGGTTCCACAATTAAACCTCAGTCATATTCCCAGGCCAGAGTGTTCCACAATCAAACCTAAGTCATCTTGCCAAGCCACAGGGTTCCACCATCAAACCTCAGTCATGTTGCCAGGCCACAGGGTTCCACCATCAAGCCTCACTCATGTTCCCAAGCCTGAGGGATCCACTCTGAAACCTCAATCAGGTTGCCAGGCCACAGGTGTCAACCATCAAACCTCAGTCATGTTCCCAGTAAACCGGGCTCCAGAATCAAACCAATGTCAAGTTCCCACGCCACGGGGTTCCAGTATCAGGCCTCAGTCATGTTCCTCGTGCACAGGGTGCCACAATCAAACCTCAGTCATGTTGCCAGTCCTCAGGTTTCTGCCATCAAACCTCAGTCAAGTTCCCATGCCACAGGGTTCCAGAATCAAGCCTCAGTCATTTTGCCAGGCCAGAGTGTTCCAACATCAAACCTCAGTCATGATCCCAGGCCACATGTTTCCACAATGAAACCTCAGTCATTTTCCCAAGCCAAAGGTTTCCAGAATCAAACCTCAGTCATATTCCCAGGACACATGGTTCCAAAATCAAACCTGAGTCATGTTCGCAGGCCACAGGTTTCAGCAATGAAACCTCAGTCATGTTCCCATGACACACGTGTCCAGAATCATACCTCAGTCATGTTCCCAGGGAACAGGCTTCCAGAAACAAACCTAAGTCATGTTCCCCAGGCACAGGGTTCCAGAATCAAACCTCAGTGTTGTTCCCAGGACACAGGTTTCCAGAATCAACCCGATATCATGTTCCCTAGCCACAGTCTTCCAGAATCAAACCTCAGTCATGTTGCCAGGCCACAGGTTTCCACCATCAAACCTCAGGCATGTTCCCAGGCCACAGGGTTCCGGAATCAAATCGTTCTCATGTTCCCAGGACACAGGGTTCCAGAGTCAATCCTCAGTTATCTTCCCAGGCTACAGGGTTGCAGAATAAAACCTCAGTCATTTTCCCAGTCCACAGGGTTCCAGAACCAAGGCTCACTCAGGTTCCCGGGGCACAGTATTCCACAATCTAAACAGATGTCATGTTCCCAGGCCACAGGGTTCCAGAATCAACCCTTAGTTATATTCCCAGGCTACAGCGTTCCAGAATAAAACCTCACTCATGTTCCCAGTCCACAGGGTCCAGAACCAAGGCTCAGTCAGTTTCCCGGGGCACAGTATTACACAATCTAAACAGATGTCTTGTTCCCGGCCACAGTTTTCAAGAATTACGCCTCAGTCATGTTACCAGGCCACAGGGATCCAGAATCAAACCTCAGTCATATTCCCAGGCCACAGGTTTCCAGAATTAAAACGATTTCTTGTTCCCAGGCAACAGGGTAGCAGAATCCAAACCGATGTCATGCTCCCAGGCCACAGGATTCCACACTCTATCATCAGTCATCTTCCCAGGCCAATGTTTTCCAGAATCAAGCCTCAGTCATATTCCCAGGCCACATGGTTCCAGAATCAAACCTCAGTCGTGTTCCCAGGACTCAGGGTTCCAGAATAAAACCTCAGTCATGTTCCCTGGACACAGGTTTCAGAAATAAAATCCCAGTCATGTTCCCAAGCAACAGGGTTCCACAATTAAACCTCAGTCATATTCCCAGGCCAGAGGGTTCCACAATCAAACCTCTGTCCTGTTGCCAGGCCACGGTTCCACCATCAAGCCTCAGTCATGTTCCCAGGCCAGAGAGTTCCACAATCAAACCTAATTCATCTTGCCAAGCCACAGGGTTCCACCATCAATCCTCAATCATATTCCGAGGCCCTGGTTTCCAGAATCAAACCGATTTCATGTTCCCAGGCAACAGGATACCAGAATCCAAACCGATGTCATGTTCCCTGTAATCAGGGTTCCACCATCAAACCTCAGTCCTGTTGCCAGGCCACTCGATTCAACCACCAAACCTCAGTCATGTTCCCAGGAAACAGGGTTCCAGAATCAAGCCAATGGCATGTTCGCAGACCACGGGGTTCCAGTATCAGGCCTCAGCCATGTTCCCAGTGCAGAGGGTTCCACCATCAAACCTCAGTCATGTTGACAGTCCACAGGTTTCTGCCATCAAACCACATTCAACTTCCCAGGCCACAGGGTTCCAGAATCAAGCCTCAGGTATGTTGCCAGGCCACAGGGTACCACCATCAAACCTCAGTCATGTTCCCAGGCCACAGGGTTCCTCCATCAAACCTCAATCATATTCCCAGGACACAGGATTCCAGAATCAAACCAATGTCAAATACCCAGGCCATGGGTTTCCAGTACCAGGCCTCAGTCATGTTTCCAGGGCACAGGGTTCCACAATCAAACCTCAGTTATGTTGCCAGTACACAGGTTTCTGCCATCAAACCTCAGTCAAGTTCCAAGGCCACAGATTTCCAGAGTCAAACCTCAGTCATATTCCCAGGACACATGTTTCCAGAATCAAACCTCACTCATGTTCTCAGGACACAGGGTTCCAGAATCAATCCTCAGTCATGTTCCCTGGACACAGGTTTCAAACATAAAACCCCAGTCATGTTCCCAGGCCACAGTGTTCCAGAATCAAGCCTCACTCATATTCCCAGGCCACAGGGCTCCACAATTAAACCTCAGTCATATTCCCAGGCCAGAGGTTTCGACAATCAAACCTCAGTCCTGTTGCCAGGCCACGGTTCCACCATCAAGCCTCAGTCATGTTGCCAGGACATATGGTACCACATCAAACCTCAGTCATGTACCCAGGCCACATTTTTCCAGAATAAAAACGATTTCATGTTCCCAGGCAACAGGGTACCAGAATCCAAACCAATGTCATGTTCCCTGTAATCAGGGTTCCACCATCAAACCACAGTCCTGTGGCCAGGCCACAGGGTTCAACCATCATACCTCAGTCATGTTGCCAGGCAACAGGGTTCAACCATCAAACCTCAGTCATGTTTTAGGGAAACAGGGTTCCAGAATCAGACCAATGGCATGTTCCCAGGCCACGGGGTTCCAGTATCAGGCCTCAGTCATGTTCCCAGGCCACAGGATTCCACAATCTAACATCAGTCATGTTCCCAGACCAATGGTTTCCAGAATGAAACCTCAATCATGTCCCCAGGACACAAGGTGCCAGAATCAAACCAATGTCAAGTTCCCAGGCCATGGATTTCCAGTACCAGGCCACAGTCATGTTTCCCGGTCACAGGGTTCCACAATCACACCTCAGTCATGTTGCCAGTCCACAGGTTTCTGCCATCAAACCTCAGTCAAGATCCCAGGCCACAAGTTTCCAGAACCAAGCCTCAGTCAGTTTCCCAGGGCACAGTATTCCACAATCTAAACAGATGTCATGTTCCCAAGTCACAGGTTTCCAGAATCACGCCTCAGTCATGTTCCCAGGCCACAGGGTTCCAGAATCAAACCTCAGTCATGTTGCCAGGCCATATGGTACACGCATCAAACCTCAGTCATATTCCCAAACCACAGTTTTCCAAAATCAACCGATTTCATGTTCCCAGGCAACAGGGTACCAGAATCCAAACCGATGTCATGTTCCCAGGCCACACGATTCCACAATCTAACATCAGTCATGTTCCCAGGCCAATGGTTTCCAGGATCAAACCTCAGTCATATTCCCAAGCCACATGGTTCCAGAATCAAACCTCACTCATATTGCCAGGACACAGGGTTCCAGAATCAAACCTCAGTCATATTCCCTGGACACAGGTTTCAAAAATAAATCCGCAGTCATATTCCAAGACCACAGGGTTCCAGAATCAAGCCTCACTCATATTCCCAGGACACAGGGTTCCACAATTAAACCTCAGTCATATTCCCAGGCCAGAGGGTTCCACAATCAAACCTCAGTCCTGTTGCCAGGCCACGGTTCCACCATCAAGCCTCAGTCATGTTCTCAGGCCAGAGTGTTCCACAATCAAACCTAAGTCATCTTACCAGGCCACAGGGTTCCACCGTCAATCCTCCGTCATATTCGCAGGCCACTGGTTTCCAGAATCAAACCGATTTCATGTTCCCAGGCAACAGGGTACGAGAATCCAAACAGATGTCATGTTCCCTGTAATCAGGGTTCCACCATCAAACCTCCCTCCTGTTGCCAGGCCACAGGGTTCCACCATCAATCCTCAGTCATGTTCCGAAGCACCAGGGTTCCACAATCAAACCTCAGTCCTGTTGCCAGGCCACAGGGTTCAACCATCAAACCTAAGTCATGTTCCCAGGAAACAGGTTTGCAGAATCAAACCAATGGCATATTCTCAGACCACGGGGTTCCAGTATCAGGCCTCAGCCATGTTCCCAGTGCACAGGGTTCCACCATCAAACCTCAGTCATGTTGATAGTCCACAGGTTTCTGCGATCAAACCACGTTCAAGTTCCCAGGCCACAGGGTTCCAGAATCAAGCCTCAGTCATTTTGCCAGGCCATAGTGTTCCACCATCAAACCTCAGTCATGATCTCAGGCCACATGTTTCCACAATGAAACCTCAGTCATTTTCCCACGCCAGAGGTTTCCAGAATCAAACCTCAGTCATATTTCCAGGACACATGGTTCCAGAATCAAACCTGAGTCATGTTCGCAGGTCGCAGGTTTCAACAATCAAACCTCAGTCATGTTCCCATGACACAGGGTCCCAGAATCAAACCTCAGTCTTGTTCCCAGGACACAGGTTTCCAGAATCAACCCGATATCATGTTCCCTGGCCACAGTCTTCCAAAATAAAACCTCAGTCATGTAGCCAGGCCACAGGTTTCCACCATCAAACCTCAGTTATCTTCCCAGTAAACAGGGCTCCAGAATCAAACCAATGTCATGTTCCCACGCCACGGGGTTCCAGTATCAGGCCTCAGCCATCTTCCCAGGCCACAGGGTTCCACAATCAAACCTCAGTCCTGTTGCCAGACCACGGTTCCAACATCAAGCCTCAGTCATGTTCCCAGGCCAGAGTTTTCCACAATCAAACCTAAGTCATCTTGCCAAGCCACAGGGTTCCACCATCAAACTTCAGTTATGTTGCCAGGCCACAGGGTTCCACCATCACACCTCAGTCATGTTCCCAGTAAACAGGGCTCCAGAATCAAACCAATGTCATGTTCCCACGCCACGGGGTCCCAGTATCAGGCCTCAGTCATGTTGCCCGTGCACAGGGTTCCACAATCAAACCTCAGTCATGTTGCCAGTCCACAGGTTTCTGCCATCAAACCTCAGTCAAGTTGCCAGGCCACAGGGTTCCAGAATCAAGCCTCAGTCATTTTGCCAGGCCAGAGTGTTCCACCATCAAACCTCAGTCATGATCCCAGGCCACATGTTTCCACAATGAAACCTCAGTCATTTTCCCAGCCCAAAGGTTTCCAGAATCAAACATCAGTCATATTCCCAGGACACATGGTTCCAGAATCAAACCTGAGTCATGTTCGCAGGCCACAGGTTTCAACAATCAAACCTCAGTCATGATCCCAGGACACAGGTTTCCAGAATCAAACCTCAGTCATTTTCCCAGGTAACATGCTTCCAGAAACAAACCTAAGTCATGTTCCCAGGCCACAGGATTCCAGAATCAAACCTCAGTCTTGTTCCCAGGACACAGGTTTCCAGAATCAACCCGATATCATGTTCCCTGGTCACAGTCTTCCAGAATCAAACCTCAGTCATGTTGCCAGGCCACAGGTTTCCACCATCAAACCTCAGAAATGTTCCCTGGCCACAGGGTTCCAGAACCAAGGCTCAGTCAGGTTCCCCGGGTCAGTATTCCACAATCTAAACAGATGTCATGTTCCCAGGCCACAGTTTTCAAGAATCACGCCTCAGTCATGTTCCCAGGCCACAAGGAACCAGAATCAATCTTCAGTCATGTTGCCAGGCCATAGGGTAGCACCATCAAACCTCAGCCATATTCCCAGGCCACAGGTTTCCAGAATCAAACGGATTTCATGTTCCCAGGCAACAGGGTACCAGAATCCAAACCGATGTCATGTTCCCAGGCAACAGGATTCCACACTCTAACATCAGTCATCTTCCCAGGCCAATGGTTTCCAGAATCAAACCTCAGTCATATTCCCAGGCCACATGGTTCCAGAATCAAACCTCAGTTGTGTTCCCAGGACACAGGGTTCCAGAATCACACCTCAGTCATATTCCCAGGACACATATTTCCAGAATCAAACCTCACCCATGTTCTCAGGACACAGGGTTCCAGAATCAAACCTCAGTCATGTTCCCTGGACACAGGTTTCAAAAATAAAACCCCAGTCATGTTCCCAGGCCACAGGGTTCCTGAATCAAGCCTCATTCATATTCCCAGGCCACAGGGTTCCACAATTAAACCTCAGTCATGTTCCCAGGCCAGAGTGTTCCACAATCAAACCTATGTCATCTTGCCAGGCCACAGGTTTCCACCATCAATCCTCAGTCCTGTTGCCAGGCCACAGGTTTCCACCATCAATCCTCAATCATGTTCCCAAGCATGAGGGTTCCACAATCAAACCTCTGTCATGTTGCCAGGCCACAGGGTTCAGCCATCAAACCTCAGTCATATTCCCAGGAAACAGGGTTCCAGAATCAAGCCAATGGCATGTTCCCAGACTAGAGGGTTCAAGTATCAGGCCTCAGCCATGTTCCCAGTGCAGAGGGTTCCACCATCAAACCTCAGTCATGGTGACAGTCCACAGGTTTCTGCGATCAAACCACATTCAAGTTCCCAGGCCACAGGGTTCCAGAATCAAGCCTCAGGTATGTTGGAAGGCCACAGGGTACCACCATCAAACCTCAGTCATGTTCCCAGGCCACAGGTTTCCTCCATCAAACATCTATCATGTTCCCAGGACACAGGATTCCAAAATCAAACCAATGTCAAGTTCCCAGGCCATGGGTTTCCAGTACCAGGCCTCAGTCATGTTTCCAGGGCACAGGGTTCCACAATCAAACCTCAGTTATGTTGCCAGTACACAGGTTTCTGCCATCAAACCTCAGTCAAGTTCCCAGGCCACAGATTTCCAGAATCAAACCTCAGTCATATTCCCAGGACACATGTTTCCAGAATCAAACTTCACTCATGTTCTCAGGACACAGGGTTCCACAATCAAACCTCAGTCCTGTTGCCAGGCCATGGTTACACCATCAATCCTCAATCATGTTCCCAGGCCAGAGTGTTCCACAATCAAACCTAAGTCATCTTGCCAGGCCACAGGTTTCCACCATCAATCCTCAGTCATGTTCCCAGGCCACAGGATTCCACAATCTAACATCAGTCATGTTCCCAGACCAATGGTTTCCAGAATCAAACCTCAATCATGTCCCCAGGACACAGGGTGCCAGAATCAAACCAATGTCAAGTTCCCAGGCCATGGGTTTCCAGTACTAGGCCTCAATCATGTTTGCAGAGCACAGGGTTCCACAATCAAACCTCAGTCATGTTGCCAGTCCACAGGTTTCTGCCATCAAACCTCAGTCAGGTTCCCAGGCCACAGATTTCCAGAATCAAACCTCAGTCATATTCCCAGGACACATGTTTCCAGAATCAAACCTCACTCATGTTCTCAGGACACAGGGTTCCAGAATCAAACCTCAGTCATGTTCCCTGGACACAGGTTTCAAAAATAAAACCCCAGTCATGTTCCCAGGCCACAGGGTTCCTGAATCAAGCCTCACTCATATTCCCAGGCCACAGGGTTCCACAATTAAACCTCAGTCATGTTCCCAGGCCAGAGTGTTCCACAATCAAACCTATGTCATCTTGCCAGGCCACAGGTTTCCACCATCAAACCTCAGTCCTGTTGCCAGGCCACAGGGTTCCACCATCAAGCTTCAGTTATATTCCCAGGAAACAGGGTTCCAGAATCAAGCCAATGGCATGTTCCCAGACCACAGGGTTCAAGTATCAGGCCTCAGCCATGTTCCCAGTGCAGAGGGTTCCACCATCAAACCTCAGTCATGGTGACAGTCCACAGGTTTCTGCGATCAAACCACATTCAAGTTGCCAGGCCTCAGGGTTCCAGAATCAAGCCTCAGGTATGTTGGCAGGCCACAGGGTACCACCATCAAACCTCAGTCATGTTCCCAGGCCACAGGGTTCCTCCATCAAACCTCAATCATATTCCCAGGACACAGGATTCCAGAATCAAACCAATGTCAAATACCCAGGCCATGGGTTTCCAGTACCAGGCCTCAGTCATGTTTCCAGGGCACAGGGTTCCACAATCAAACCTCAGTTATGTTGCCAGTACACAGGTTTCTGCCATCAAACCTCAGTCAAATTCCAAGGCCACAGATTTCCAGAATCAAACCTCAGTCATATTCCCAGGACACATGTTTCCAGAATCAAACCTCACTCATGTTCTCAGGACACAGGGTTCCAGAATCAATCCTCAGTCATGTTCCCTGGACACAGGTTTCAAACATAAAACCCCAGTCATGTTCCCAGGCCACAGGGTTCCACAATTAAACCTCTGTCATATTCCCAGGCCAGAGGGTTCCACAATCAAACCTCAGTCCTCTTGCCAAGCCACGGTTCCACCATCAAACCTCAGTCATGTTCCCTGGACACAGGTTGCAAAAATAAAATCCCAGTCATGTTCCCAGGCCATCGGGGTTCCAGTATCAGGCCTCAGTCATGTTCCCAGGCCACAGGATTCCACAATCTAACATCAGTCATGTTCCCAGACCAATGGTTTCCAGAATCAAACCTCAATCATGTCCCCAGGACACAGGGTGCCAGAATCAAACCAATGTCAAGTTCCCAGGCCATGGGTTTCCAGTACCAGGCCACAGTCATGTTTCCCGGTCACAGGGTTCCACAATCACACCTCAGTCATGTTGCCAGTCCACAGGTTTCTGCCATCAAACCTCAGTCATGTTCCCAGGCCACAAGGTTCCAGAACCAAGCCTCAGTCAGGTTCCCAGGGCACAGTATTGCAGAATCTAAACAGATGTCATGTTCCCAATTCACAGGTTTCCAGAATCACGCCTCAGTCATGTTCCCAGGAATCAGGGTTCCAGAATCAAACCTCAGTCATGTTGCCAGGGCATATGGTATGTGCATCAAACCTCAGTCATATTCCCAGACCACAGGTTTCCAGAATCAACCGATTTCATGTTCCCAGGCAACAGGGTACCAGAATCCAAACCAATGTCATGTTCCCAGGCCACACGTTTCCACAATCTAACATCAGTCATGTTCCGAGGCCAATGGTTTCCAGGAACAAACCTCAGTCATATTCCCAGGCCACAAGGTTCCAGAATCAAACCTCAGTCAAGTTCCTTGGACACAGGTTTCAAAAATAAATCCCCAGTCATATTCCCAGGCCACAGGGTTCCAGAATCAAGCCTCACTCATATTCCCAGGAGACAGGGGTCCACAATTAAACCTCAGTCATATTCCCAGGCCAGAGGGTTCCACAATCAAACCTCCGTCCTTTTGCCAGGCCACGGTTCCACCATCAAGCCTCAGTCATGTTTCCAGACCAGAGTGTTCCACAATGAAACCTAAGTCATCTTGCCAAGCCACAGTGTTCCACCATCAATCCTCAGTCATATTCCCAGGCCCTGGTTTCCAGAATCAAACCGATTTCATGTTCCCAGGCAACAGGGTAACAGAATCCAAACCGATGTCATGTTCCCTGTAATCAGGGTTCCACCATCAAACCTCAGTCCTGTTGCCAGGCCACTCGATTCAACCATCAAACCTCAGTCATGTTCCCAGGAAACAGGGTTCCAGAATCAAGCCAATGGCATGTTCGCAGACCACGGGGTTCCAGTATCAGGCCTCAGCCATGTTCCCAGTGCAGAGGGTTCCACCATCAAACCTCAGTCATGTTGACAGTCCACAGGTTTCTGCCATCAAACCACATTCACGTTCCCAGGCCACAGGTTTCCAGAAAGAAGCCTCAGGTATGTTGCCAGGCCACAGGGAACCACCATCAAACCTCAGTCAGGTTCCCAGGCCACAGGATTCCACAATCTAACATCAGTCATGTTCCCAGACCAATGGTTTCCAGAATCAAACCTCAGTCATGTCCCCAGGACACAGGGTTCCAGAATGAAACCAATGTCAAGTTCCCAGGCCATGGGTTTCCAGTACCAGGCCTCAATCATGTTTGCAGGGCACAGGGTTCCACTATCAAACCTCAGTCATGTTGCCAGTCCACAGGTTTCTGCCATCAAACCTCAGTCAACTTTCCAGGCCACAGATTTCCAGAATCAAACCTCAGTCATATTTCCAGGACACATGTTTCCAGAATCAAACCTCACCCATGTTCTTAGGATACAGGGTTCCAGAATCAAACCTCAGTCATGTTCCCTGGACACAGGTTTCAAAAATAAAACCCCAGTCATGTTCCCAGGCCACAGGGTTCCTGAATCAAGCCTCACTCATATTCCCAGGCCACAGGGTTCCACAATTAAACCTCAGTCATGTTCCCAGGCCAGAGTGTTCCACAATCAAACCTATGTCATCTTGCCAGGCCACAGGTTTCCACCATCAATCCTCAGTCCTGTTGCCAGGCCATAGGGTTCCACCATCAAGCCTCAGTTATATTCCCAGGAAACAGGGTTCCAGAATCAAGCCAATGGCATGTTCCCAGACCACAGGGTTCAAGTATCAGGCCTCAGCCATGTTCCCAGTGCACAGGGTTCCACCATCAAACCTCAGTCATGGTGACAGTCCACAGGTTTCTGCGATCAAACCACATTCAAGTTGCCAGGCCTCAGGTTTCCAGAATCAAGCCTCAGGTATGTTGGCAGGCCACAGGGTACCACCATCAAACCTCAGTCATGTTCCCAGGCCACAGGGTTCCTCCATCAAACCTCAATCATGTTCGCAGGACACAGGATTCCAAAATCAAACCAATGTCAAGTTCCCAGGCCATGGGTTTCCAGTACCAGGCCTCAGTCATGTTTCCAGGGCACAGGGTTCCACAATCAAACCTCAGTTATGTTGCCAGTACACAGGTTTCTGCCATCAAACCTCAGTCAAGTTCCCAGGCCACAGATTTCCAGAATCAAACCGCAGTCATATTCCCAGGACACATGTTTCCAGAATCAAACCTCACTCATGTTCTCAGGACACAGGGTTCCAGAATCAAACCTCAGTCATGTTCCCTGGACACAGGTTTCAAAAATAAAACCCCAGTCATGTTCCCAGGCCACAGGGTTCCTGAATCAAGCCTCATTCATATTCCCAGGCCACAGGGTTCCACAATTAAACCTCAGTCATATTGCCAGGCCAGAGGGTTCCACAATCAAACCTCAGTCCTGTTGTCAGGCCACGTTTCCACCATCAAGCCTCAGTCATGTTCCCAGGCCAGAGAGTTCCACAATCAAACCTATGTCATCTTGCCAGGCCACAGGTTTCCACTATCAATCCTCAGTCCTGTTGACAGGCCACAGGGTTCCACCATTAAGCCGTTGTCATGTTCCCAAACCTGAGGTTTCCACAATCAAACCTCAGTCCTCTTGCCAGACCACGGTTCCACCATCAAACCTCAGTCATGTTCCCTGGACACAGGTTTCAAAAATAAAATCCCAGTCATGTTCCCAGGCCACAGGGTTCCAGAATCAAGCCTCACTCATATTCCCAGGCCACAGGGCTCCACAATTAAACCTCAGTCATATTCCCAGGCCAGAGGTTTCGACAATCAAACCTCAGTCCTGTTGCCAGGCCACGGTTCCACCATTAAGCCTCAGTCATGTTGCCAGGACATATGGTACCACATCAAACCTCAGTCATGTACCCAGGCCACATTTTTCCAGAATAAAAACGATTTCATGTTCCCAGGCAACAGGGTACCAGTATCCAAACCGATGTCACGTTCCCAGGCCACAGGTTTCCACCATCAAACCTCAGTCCTGGTACCAGGCCACAGGGTTCCACCATCAAGCCTCAGTCATGTTCCCAAACCTGAGGGTTCCACAATCAATCCTCAGTTATGTTCCCAGGCTCCAGGGTTCTAGAATAAAACCTCAGTCATGTTCGCCGTCCACAGGTTTACAGAACCAAGCCTCAGTCAGGTTCGCAGGGCACAGTATTCCGCAACCTAAACAAATGTCATGTTCCCAGGCCTCAGGGATCCAGAATCAAACATCAGTCATGTTCCCAGGCCAATGGTTTCCAGGATCAAACCTCAGTCATATTCCCAGGCCACATGGTTCCAGAATCAAACCTCACTCATATTCCCAGGACACAGGGTTCCAGAATCAAACCTCAGTCATATTCCCTGGACACAGGTTTCAAAAATAAATCCCCAGTCATATTCCCAGACCACAGGGTTCCAGAATCAAGCCTCACTCATATTCCCAGGACACAGGGTTCCACCATTAAGCCTCAGTCATGTTTCCAGGCCAGAGTGTTCCACAATCAAACCTAAGTCATCTTACCAGGACACAGGGTTCCACCGTCAATCCTCCGTCATATTCCCAGGCCACTGGTTTCCAGAATCAAACCGATTTCATGTTCCCAGGCAACAGGGTACGAGAATCCAAACCGATGTCATGTTCCCTGTAATCAGGGTTCCACCATCAAACCTCAGTCCTGTTGCCAGGCCACAGGGTTCCACCATCAAGCCTCAGTCATGTTCCGAAGCACCAGGGTTCCACAATCAAACCTCAGTCCTGTTGCCAGGCCACAGGGTTCAACCATCAAACCTCAGTCATGTTCCCAGGAAACAGGGTTGCAGAATCAAACCAATGGCATATTCTCAGACCACGGGGTTCCAGTATCAGGCCTCAGCCATGTTCCCAGTGCACAGGGTTCCACCATCAAACCTCAGTCATGTTGATAGTCCACAGGTTTCTGCGATCAAACCACGTTCAAGTTCCCAGGCCACAGGGTTCCAGAATCAAGCCTCAGTCATATTCCCAGGACACAGGGTTCCACCATTAAGCCTCAGTCATGTTTCCAGGCCAGAGTGTTCCACAATCAAACCTAAGTCATCTTACCAGGACACAGGGTTCCACCGTCAATCCTCCGTCATATTCCCAGGCCACTGGTTTCCAGAATCAAACCGATTTCATGTTCCCAGGCAACAGGGTACGAGAATCCAAACCGATGTCATGTTCCCTGTAATCAGGGTTCCACCATCAAACCTCAGTCCTGTTGCCAGGCCACAGGGTTCCACCATCAAGCCTCAGTCATGTTCCGAAGCACCAGGGTTCCACAATCAAACCTCAGTCCTGTTGCCAGGCCACAGGGTTCAACCATCAAACCTCAGTCATGTTCCCAGGAAACAGGGTTGCAGAATCAAACCAATGGCATATTCTCAGACCACGGGGTTCCAGTATCAGGCCTCAGCCATGTTCCCAGTGCACAGGGTTCCACCATCAAACCTCAGTCATGTTGATAGTCCACAGGTTTCTGCGATCAAACCACGTTCAATTTCCCAGGCCACAGGGTTCCAGAATCAAGCCTCAGTCATTTTGCCAGGCCAGAGTGTTCCACCATCAAACCTCAGTCATATTCCCAGGCCACATGGTTCCAGAATCAAACCTCAGTCGTGTTCCCAGGACACAGGGTTCCAGAATAGAACCTCAGTCATATTCCCAGTCCAGAGGGTCCCACAATCAAACCTCAGTCTTGTTGCCAGACCAACGGTTCCACTATCAAGCCTCAGTCATATTCCCAGGCCAGAGTGTTCCACAATCAAACCTGAGTCATCTTGCCAAGCCACAGGGTTCCACCCTCAAACCTCAGTCATGTTGCCAGGCCACAGGGTCCCACCGTCAAGCCTCACTCATGTTCCCAAGCCTGAGGGTTCCACTATCAAACCTCAATCATGTTGCCAGGACAGAGGGTTCAACCATCACACCTCAGTCATGTTCCCAGTAAACAGGGCTGCAGAATCAAACCAATGTCATGTTCCCACGCCACGGGGTTCCAGTATCAGGCCTCAGTCATGTTGCCCGTGCACAGGGTTCCACAATCAAACCTCAGTCATGTTGCCAGTCCACAGGTTTCTGCCATCAAACCTCAGTCAAGTTGCCAGGCCACAGGGTTCCAGAATCAAGCCTCAGTCATTTTGCCAGGCCAGAGTGTTCCACCATCAAAACTCAGTCATGATCCCAGGCCACATGTTTCCACAATGAAACCTCAGTCATTTTCCCAGGCCAAAGGTTTCCAGAATCAAACCTCAGTCATATTCCCAGGACACATGGTTCCAGAATCAAACCTGAGTCATGTTCGCAGGCCACAGGTTTCAACAATCAAACCTCAGTCATGATCCCAGGACACAGGTTTCCAGAGTCAAACCTCAGTCATTTTCCCAGGTAACATGCTTCCAGAAACAAACCTAAGTCATGTTCCCAGGCCACAGGATTCCAGAATCAAACCTCAGTCTTGTTCCCAGGACACAGGTTTCCAGAATCAACCCGATATCATGTTCCCTGGTCACAGTCTTCCAGAATCAAACCTCAGTCATGTTGCCAGGCCACAGGTTTCCACCATCAAACCTCAGAAATGTTCCCTGGCCACAGGGTTCCAGAACCAAGGCTCAGTCAGGTTCCCCGGGTCAGTATTCCACAATCTAAACAGATGTCATGTTCCCAGGCCACAGTTTTCAAGAATCACGCCTCAGTCATGTTCCCAGGCCACAAGGAACCAGAATCAATCTTCAGTCATGTTGCCAGGCCATAGGGTAGCACCATCAAACCTCAGCCATATTCCCAGGCCACAGGTTTCCAGAATCAAACGGATTTCATGTTCCCAGGCAACAGGGTACCAGAATCCAAACCGATGTCATGTTCCCAGGCAACAGGATTCCACACTCTAACATCAGTCATCTTCCCAGGCCAATGGTTTCCAGAATCAAACCTCAGTCATATTCCCAGGCCACATGGTTCCAGAATCAAACCTCAGTTGTGTTCCCAGGACACAGGGTTCCAGAATCACACCTCAGTCATATTCCCAGGACACATATTTCCAGAATCAAACCTCACCCATGTTCTCAGGACACAGGGTTCCAGAATCAAACCTCAGTCATGTTCCCTGGACACAGGTTTCAAAAATAAAACCCCAGTCATGTTCCCAGGCCACAGGGTTCCTGAATCAAGCCTCATTCATATTCCCAGGCCACAGGGTTCCACAATTAAACCTCAGTCATGTTCCCAGGCCAGAGTGTTCCACAATCAAACCTATGTCATCTTGCCAGGCCACAGGTTTCCACCATCAATCCTCAGTCCTGTTGCCAGGCCACAGGTTTCCACCATCAATCCTCAATCATGTTCCCAAGCATGAGGGTTCCACAATCAAACCTCTGTCATGTTGCCAGGCCACAGGGTTCAGCCATCAAACCTCAGTCATATTCCCAGGAAACAGGGTTCCAGAATCAAGCCAATGGCATGTTCCCAGACTAGAGGGTTCAAGTATCAGGCCTCAGCCATGTTCCCAGTGCAGAGGGTTCCACCATCAAACCTCAGTCATGGTGACAGTCCACAGGTTTCTGCGATCAAACCACATTCAAGTTCCCAGGCCACAGGGTTCCAGAATCAAGCCTCAGGTATGTTGGAAGGCCACAGGGTACCACCATCAAACCTCAGTCATGTTCCCAGGCCACAGGTTTCCTCCATCAAACATCTATCATGTTCCCAGGACACAGGATTCCAAAATCAAACCAATGTCAAGTTCCCAGGCCATGGGTTTCCAGTACCAGGCCTCAGTCATGTTTCCAGGGCACAGGGTTCCACAATCAAACCTCAGTTATGTTGCCAGTACACAGGTTTCTGCCATCGAACCTCAGTCAAGTTCCCAGGCCACAGATTTCCAGAATCAAACCTCAGTCATATTCCCAGGACACATGTTTCCAGAATCAAACTTCACTCATGTTCTCAGGACACAGGGTTCCACAATCAAACCTCAGTCCTGTTGCCAGGCCATGGTTACACCATCAATCCTCAATCATGTTCCCAGGCCAGAGTGTTCCACAATCAAACCTAAGTCATCTTGCCAGGCCACAGGTTTCCACCATCAATCCTCAGTCATGTTCCCAGGCCACAGGATTCCACAATCTAACATCAGTCATGTTCCCAGACCAATGGTTTCCAGAATCAAACCTCAATCATGTCCCCAGGACACAGGGTGCCAGAATCAAACCAATGTCAAGTTCCCAGGCCATGGGTTTCCAGTACTAGGCCTCAATCATGTTTGCAGAGCACAGGGTTCCACAATCAAACCTCAGTCATGTTGCCAGTCCACAGGTTTCTGCCATCAAACCTCAGTCAGGTTCCCAGGCCACAGATTTCCAGAATCAAACCTCAGTCATATTCCCAGGACACATGTTTCCAGAATCAAACCTCACTCATGTTCTCAGGACACAGGGTTCCAGAATCAAACCTCAGTCATGTTCCCTGGACACAGGTTTCAAAAATAAAATCCCAGTCATGTTCCCAGGCCACAGGGTTCCTGAATCAAGCCTCACTCATATTCCCAGGCCACAGGGTTCCACAATTAAACCTCAGTCATATTGCCAGCCCAGAGGGTTCCACAATCAAACCTCAGTCCTGTTGTCAGGCCACGTTTCCACCATCAAGCCTCAGTCATGTTCCCAGGCCAGAGAGTTCCACAATCAAACCTATGTCATCTTGCCAGGCCACAGGGTTCCACTATCAATCCTCAGTCCTGTTGACAGGCCACAGGGTTCCACCCTTAAGCCGTTGTCATGTTCCCAAACCTGAGGTTTCCACAATCAAACCTCAGTCCTCTTGCCAGACCACGGTTCCACCATCAAACCTCAGTCATGTTCCCTGGACACAGGTTTCAAAAATAAAATCCCAGTCATGTTCCCAGGCCACAGGGTTCCAGAATCAAGCCTCACTCATATTCCCAGGCCACAGGGCTCCACAATTAAACCTCAGTCATATTCCCAGGCCAGAGGTTTCGACAATCAAACCTCAGTCCTGTTGCCAGGCCACGGTTCCACCATTAAGCCTCAGTCATGTTGCCAGGACATATGGTACCACATCAAACCTCAGTCATGTACCCAGGCCACATTTTTCCAGAATAAAAACGATTTCATGTTCCCAGGCAACAGGGTACCAGTATCCAAACCGATGTCACGTTCCCAGGCCACAGGTTTCCACCATCAAACCTCAGTCCTGGTACCAGGCCACAGGGTTCCACCATCAAGCCTCAGTCATGTTCCCAAACCTGAGGGTTCCACAATCAATCCTCAGTTATGTTCCCAGGCTCCAGGGTTCTAGAATAAAACCTCAGTCATGTTCGCCGTCCACAGGTTTACAGAACCAAGCCTCAGTCAGGTTCGCAGGGCACAGTATTCCGCAACCTAAACAAATGTCATGTTCCCAGGCCTCAGGGATCCAGAATCAAACATCAGTCATGTTCCCAGGCCAATGGTTTCCAGGATCAAACCTCAGTCATATTCCCAGGCCACATGGTTCCAGAATCAAACCTCACTCATATTCCCAGGACACAGGGTTCCAGAATCAAACCTCAGTCATATTCCCTGGACACAGGTTTCAAAAATAAATCCCCAGTCATATTCCCAGACCACAGGGTTCCAGAATCAAGCCTCACTCATATTCCCAGGACACAGGGTTCCACCATTAAGCCTCAGTCATGTTTCCAGGCCAGAGTGTTCCACAATCAAACCTAAGTCATCTTACCAGGACACAGGGTTCCACCGTCAATCCTCCGTCATATTCCCAGGCCACTGGTTTCCAGAATCAAACCGATTTCATGTTCCCAGGCAACAGGGTACGAGAATCCAAACCGATGTCATGTTCCCTGTAATCAGGGTTCCACCATCAAACCTCAGTCCTGTTGCCAGGCCACAGGGTTCCACCATCAAGCCTCAGTCATGTTCCGAAGCACCAGGGTTCCACAATCAAACCTCAGTCCTGTTGCCAGACCACAGGGTTCAACCATCAAACCTCAGTCATGTTCCCAGGAAACAGGGTTGCAGAATCAAACCAATGGCATATTCTCAGACCACGGGGTTCCAGTATCAGGCCTCAGCCATGTTCCCAGTGCACAGGGTTCCACCATCAAACCTCAGTCATGGTGACAGTCCACAGGTTTCTGCGATCAAACCACATTCAAGTTGCCAGGCCTCAGGGTTCCAGAATCAAGCCTCAGGTATGTTGGCAGGCCACAGGGTACCACCATCAAACCTCAGTCATGTTCCCAGGCCACAGGGTTCCTCCATCAAACCTCAATCATGTTCGCAGGACACAGGATTCCAAAATCAAACCAATGTCAAGTTCCCAGGCCATGGGTTTCCAGTACCAGGCCTCAGTCATGTTTCCAGGGCACAGGGTTCCACAATCAAACCTCAGTTATGTTGCCAGTACACAGGTTTCTGCCATCAAACCTCAGTCAAGTTCCCAGGCCACAGATTTCCAGAATCAAACCGCAGTCATATTCCCAGGACACATGTTTCCAGAATCAAACCTCACTCATGTTCTCAGGACACAGGGTTCCAGAATCAAACCTCAGTCATGTTCCCTGGACACAGGTTTCAAAAATAAAACCCCAGTCATGTTCCCAGGCCACAGGGTTCCTGAATCAAGCCTCACTCATATTCCCAGGCCACAGGGTTCCACAATTAAACCTCAGTCATATTGCCAGCCCAGAGGGTTCCACAATCAAACCTCAGTCCTGTTGTCAGGCCACGTTTCCACCATCAAGCCTCAGTCATGTTCCCAGGCCAGAGAGTTCCACAATCAAACCTATGTCATCTTGCCAGGCCACAGGTTTCCACTATCAATCCTCAGTCCTGTTGACAGGCCACAGGGTTCCACCCTTAAGCCGTTGTCATGTTCCCAAACCTGAGGTTTCCACAATCAAACCTCAGTCCTCTTGCCAGACCACGGTTCCACCATCAAACCTCAGTCATGTTCCCTGGACACAGGTTTCAAAAATAAAATCCCAGTCATGTTCCCAGGCCACAGGGTTCCAGAATCAAGCCTCACTCATATTCCCAGGCCACAGGGCTCCACAATTAAACCTCAGTCATATTCCCAGGCCAGAGGTTTCGACAATCAAACCTCAGTCCTGTTGCCAGGCCACGGTTCCACCATTAAGCCTCAGTCATGTTGCCAGGACATATGGTACCACATCAAACCTCAGTCATGTACCCAGGCCACATTTTTCCAGAATAAAAACGATTTCATGTTCCCAGGCAACAGGGTACCAGTATCCAAACCGATGTCACGTTCCCAGGCCACAGGTTTCCACCATCAAACCTCAGTCCTGGTACCAGGCCACAGGGTTCCACCATCAAGCCTCAGTCATGTTCCCAAACCTGAGGGTTCCACAATCAATCCTCAGTTATGTTCCCAGGCTCCAGGGTTCTAGAATAAAACCTCAGTCATGTTCGCCGTCCACAGGTTTACAGAACCAAGCCTCAGTCAGGTTCGCAGGGCACAGTATTCCGCAACCTAAACAAATGTCATGTTCCCAGGCCTCAGGGATCCAGAATCAAACATCAGTCATGTTCCCAGGCCAATGGTTTCCAGGATCAAACCTCAGTCATATTCCCAGGCCACATGGTTCCAGAATCAAACCTCACTCATATTCCCAGGACACAGGGTTCCAGAATCAAACCTCAGTCATATTCCCTGGACACAGGTTTCAAAAATAAATCCCCAGTCATATTCCCAGACCACAGGGTTCCAGAATCAAGCCTCACTCATATTCCCAGGACACAGGGTTCCACCATTAAGCCTCAGTCATGTTTCCAGGCCAGAGTGTTCCACAATCAAACCTAAGTCATCTTACCAGGACACAGGGTTCCACCGTCAATCCTCCGTCATATTCCCAGGCCACTGGTTTCCAGAATCAAACCGATTTCATGTTCCCAGGCAACAGGGTACGAGAATCCAAACCGATGTCATGTTCCCTGTAATCAGGGTTCCACCATCAAACCTCAGTCCTGTTGCCAGGCCACAGGGTTCCACCATCAAGCCTCAGTCATGTTCCGAAGCACCAGGGTTCCACAATCAAACCTCAGTCCTGTTGCCAGACCACAGGGTTCAACCATCAAACCTCAGTCATGTTCCCAGGAAACAGGGTTGCAGAATCAAACCAATGGCATATTCTCAGACCACGGGGTTCCAGTATCAGGCCTCAGCCATGTTCCCAGTGCACAGGGTTCCACCATCAAACCTCAGTCATGTTGATAGTCCACAGGTTTCTGCGATCAAACCACGTTCAAGTTCCCAGGCCACAGGGTTCCAGAATCAAGCCTCAGTCATTTTGCCAGGCCAGAGTGTTCCACCATCAAACCTCAGTCATGATCCCAGGCCACATGTTTCCACAATGAAACCTCAGTCATTTTCCCACGCCAGAGGTTTCCAGAATCAAACCTCAGTCATATTTCCAGGATACATGATTCCAGAATCAAACCTGAGTCATGTTCGCAGGCCGCAGGTTTCAACAATAAAACCTCAGTCATGTTCCCATGACACAGGGTTCCAGAATCAAACCTCAGTCTTGTTCCCAGGACACAGGTTTCCAGAATCAACCCGATATCATGTTCCCTGGCCACAGTCTTCCATAATCAAACCGCAGGCATGTTTCCAGGCCACAGGGTTCAACCATCAAACCTCAGTCATGTTCCCTGTAAACAGGGCTCCAGAATCAAACCAATGTCATGTTCTCACGCCCCGGGGTTCCAGTATCAGGCCTCAGCCATCTTCCCAGGCCACAGGGTTCTAGAATCAAACTCTTCTCATATTCCCAGGCCACAGGGTTCCAGAATCCGACGATGTCATGCTCCCAGGCCAGAAGATTCCGGAATCAATCCCCAGTTATGTTCCCAGGCTACAGGGTTCCAGAATCAACCCGATATCATGTTCCCTAGCCACAGTCTTCCAGAATCAAACCTCAGTCATGTTGCCAGGCCACAGGTTTCCACCATCAAACCTCAGGCATGTTCCCAGGCCACAGGGTTCCGGAATCAAATCGTTCTCATGTTCCCAGGCCACAGGGTTCCAGAATCAATCCTCAGTTATGTTCCCAGGCTACAGGGTTGCAGAATAAAACCTCAGTCATTTTCCCAGTCCACAGGATTCCAGAACCAAGGCTCAGTCATGTTCCCTGGACACAGGTTTCAGAAATAAAATCCCAGTCATGTTCCAACGCCAGAGGGTTCCACAATTAAACCTCAGTCATATTCCCAGGCCAGAGGGTTCCACAATCAAACCTCAGTCCTGTTGCCAGGGCACGGTTCCACCATCAAGCCTCAGTCATGTGCCCAGGCCAGAGTGTTCCACAATCAAACCTAAGTCATCTTGCCAAGTCACAGGGTTCAACCATCAAGCCTCACTCATGTTGCCAGGCCACAGGGTTCAACCTTCAAGCCTCACTCATGTTCCCAAGCCTGAGGGTTCCACTATCAAACCTCAATCATGTTGCCAGGCCACAGGGTTCAACCATCAAACCTCAGTCATGTTCCCTGTAAATAGGGCTCCAGAATCAAACCAATGTCATGTTCCCACGCCCCGGGGTTCCAGTATCAGGCCTCAGTCATGTTCCCCGTGCACAGGGTTCCACAATCAAAAGTCAGTCATGTTGCCAGTCCACAGGTTTCTGCCATTAAACCTCAGTCAAGTTGCCAGGCCACAGGTTTCCAGAATCAAGCCTCAGTCATTTTGCCAGGCCAGAGTGTTCCACCATCAAACCTCAATCATGATCCCAGGCCACATGTTTCCACAATGAAACCTCAGTCATTTTCCCAGGCCAAAGGTTTCCAGAATCAAACCTCAGTCATATTCCCAGGACACATGGTTCCAGAATCAAACCTGAGTCATGATCGCAGGCCACAGGTTTCAACAATCACACCTCAGTCATGTTACCAGGACACAGGTGTCCAGAATCAAACCTCAGTCATGTTCCCAGGGAACAGGTTTCCAGAATCATCCCGATATCATGTTCCCTGGCCACAGTCTTCCAGAATCAAACCTCAGTCTTGTTGCCAGGCCACAGGTTTCCACCATCAAACCTCAGGCATTTTCCCAGGACACAGGGTTCCAGAATCAAACCGTTCTCATTTTCCCAGGCCACAGGGTTCCAGAAACAAACTGTTCTCATGTTCCCAGGCCACAGGGTTCCAGAATCTACCGATGTCATGTTCCCAGGCCACAGGGTTCCAGAATCAGTCCTCAGTTATGTTCCCAGGATACAGGGTTCCAGAATAAAACCTCAGTCGTGTACCCAATCCACAGGGTTCCAGAACCAAGGCTCAGTCAGGTTCCCGAGGCACAGTATTCCATAATCTAAACAGATGTCATGTTCCCAAGCCTTAGGGTTCCAGAATCCACCGATGTCATGTTCCCAGGCCACAGGATTCCAGAATCAATCCTCAGTTATATTCCCAGGTTACAGGGTTCCAGAATAAAACCTCAGTCATATTCCCAGTCCACAGGGTTCCAGAACCAAGGCTCAGTCAGGTTCCCGGGGCACAGTATTCCACAATCTAAACAGATGTCATGTTCCCAGGCCACAGTTTTCCAGAATCACGCCTCAGTCATGTTCCCAGGCCACAGGGATCCAGAATCAAACCGATTTCATGTTCCCAAGCAACAGGGTACCGGAATCCAAACCGATATCATGTTCCCAGGCCACAGGATTCCACACTCTAACATCAGTCTTGTTCCCAGGCCAATGGTATCCAGAATCAAACCTCAGTCATATTCCCAGGCCACATGGTTCCAGAATCAAACCTCAGTCGTGTTCCCAGGACACAGGGTTCCAGAATAAAACCTCAGTCATGTTCCCTGGACACAGGTTCCAGAAATAAAATCCCAGTCATGTTCCCAGGCCACAGGGTTCCACAATTAAACCTCAGTCATATTCCCAGGCCAGAGTGTTCCACAATCAAACCTAAGTCATCTTGCCAAGCCACAGGGTTCCACCATCAAACCTCAGTCATGTTGCCAGGCCACAGGGTTCCACCATCAAGCCTCACTCATGTTCCCAAGCCTGAGGGATCCACTCTGAAACCTCAATCAGGTTGCCAGGCCACAGGGTTCTACCATCAAACCTCAGTCATGTTCCCAGTAAACAGGGCTCCAGAATCAAACCAATGTCATGTTCCCAAGCCAAGGGGTTCCAGTATGAGGCCTCAGTCATCTTCCCCGTGCAAAGGGTTCCACAATCAAACCTCAGTCATGTTGCCAGTCCTCAGGTTTCTGCCATCAAACCTCAGTCAAGTTCCCATGCCACAGGGTTCCAGAATCAAGCCTCAGTCATTTTGCCAGGCCAGAGTGTTCCAACATCAAACCTCAGTCATGATCCCAGGCCACATGTTTCCACAATGAAACCTCAGTCATTTTCCCAAGCCAAAGGTTTCCAGAATCAAACCTCAGTCATATTCCCAGGACACATGGTTCCAAAATGAAACCTGAGTCATGTTCGCAGGCCACAGGTTTCAGCAATGAAACCTCAGTCATGTTCCCAGGCCACAGGGTTCCAGAATCAATCCTCAGTTATGTTCCCAGGCTACAGGGTTGCACAATAAAACCTCAGTCATTTTCCCAGTCCACAGGGTTCCAGAACCAAGGCTCACTCAGGTTCCCGGGGCACAGTATTCCACAATCTAAACAGATTTCATGTTCCCAGGCCACAGGGTTCCAGAATCAACCCTCAGTTATATTCCCAGGCTACAGCGTTCCAGAATAAAACCTCACTCATGTTCCCAGTCCACAGGGTCCAGAACCAAGGCTCAGTCAGTTTCCCGGGGCACAGTATTACACAATCTAAACAGATGTCTTGTTCCCGGCCACAGTTTTCAAGAATTACGCCTCAGTCATGTTACCAGGCCACAGGGATCCAGAATCAAACCTCAGTCATATTCCCAGGCCACAGGTTTCCAGAATTAAAACGATTTCTTGTTCCCAGGCAACAGGGTACCAGAATCCAAACCGATGTCATGTTCCCAGGCCACAAGATTCCACACTCTATCATCAGTCATCTTCCCAGGCCAATGTTTTCCAGAATCAAGCCTCAGTCATATTCCCAGGCCACATGGTTCCAGAATCAAACCTCAGTCGTGTTCCCAGGACACAGGGTTCCAGAATAAAACCTCAGTCATGTTCCCTGGACACAGGTTTCAGAAATAAAATCCCAGTCATGTTCCCAAGCAACAGGGTTCCACAATTAAACCTCAGTCATATTCCCAGGCCAGAGGGTTCCACAATAAAACCTCTGTCCTGTTGCCAGGCCACGGTTCCACCATCAAGCCTCAGTCATGTTCCCAGGCCAGAGAGTTCCACAATCAAACCTAATTCATCTTGCCAAGCCACAGGGTTCCACCATCAATCCTCAATCATATTCCGAGGCCCTGGTTTCCAGAATCAAACCGATTTCATGTTCCCAGGCAACAGGGTACCAGAATCCAAACCGATGTCATGTTCCCTGTAATCAGGGTTCCACCATCAAACCTCAGTCCTGTTGCCAGGCCACTCGATTCAACCACCAAACCTCAGTCATGTTCCCAGGAAACAGGGTTCCAGAATCAAGCCAATGGCATGTTCGCAGACCACGGGGTTCCAGTATCAGGCCTCAGCCATGTTCCCAGTGCAGAGGGTTCCACCATCAAACCTCAGTCATGTTGACAGTCCACAGGTTTCTGCCATCAAACCACATTCAACTTCCCAGGCCACAGGTTTCCAGAAAGAAGCCTCAGGTATGTTGCCAGGCCACAGGGTACCACCATCAAACCTCAGTCATGTTCCCAGGCCACAGGGTTCCTCCATCAAACCTCAATCATATTCCCAGGACACAGGATTCCAGAATCAAACCAATGTCAAATACCCAGGCCATGGGTTTCCAGTACCAGGCCTCAGTCATGTTTCCAGGGCACAGGGTTCCACAATCAAACCTCAGTTATGTTGCCAGTACACAGGTTTCTGCCATCAAACCTCAGTCAAGTTCCAAGGCCACAGATTTCCAGAATCAAACCTCAGTCATATTCCCAGGACACATGTTTCCAGAATCAAACCTCACTCATGTTCTCAGGACACAGGGTTCCAGAATCAATCCTCAGTCATGTTCCCTGGACACAGGTTTCAAACATAAAACCCCAGTCATGTTCCCAGGCCACAGGGTTCCTGAATCAAGCCTCACTCATATTCCCAGGCCACAGGGTTCCACAATTAAACCTCTGTCATATTCCCCGGCCAGACGGTTCCACAAGCAAACCTCAGTCCTCTTGCCAGGCCACGGTTCCACCATCAAACCTCAGTCATGTTCCCTGGACACAGGTTTCAAAAATAAAATCCCAGTCATGTTCCCAGGCCACAGTGTTCCAGAATCAAGCCTCACTCATATTCCCAGGCCACAGGGCTCCACAATTAAACCTCAGTCATATTCCCAGGCCAGAGGTTTCGACAATCAAACCTCAGTCCTGTTGCCAGGCCACGGTTCCACCATCAAGCCTCAGTCATGTTGCCAGGACATATGGTACCACATCAAACCTCAGTCATGTACCCAGGCCACATTTTTCCAGAATAAAAACGATTTCATGTTCCCAGGCAACAGGGTACCAGAATCCAAACCAATGTCATGTTCCCTGTAATCAGGGTTCCACCATCAAACCACAGTCCTGTGGCCAGGCCACAGGGTTCAACCATCATACCTCAGTCATGTTGCCAGGCCACAGGGTTCAACCATCAAACCTCAGCCAAGTTTTAGGGAAACAGGGTTCCAGAATCAGACCAATGGCATGTTCCCAGGCCACGGGGTTCCAGTATCAGGCCTCAGTCATGTTCCCAGGCCACAGGATTCCACAATCTAACATCAGTCATGTTCCCAGACCAATGGTTTCCAGAATCAAACCTCAATCATGTCCCCAGGACACAAGGTGCCAGAATCAAACCAATGTCAAGTTCCCAGGCCATGGATTTCCAGTACCAGGCCACAGTCATGTTTCCCGGTCACAGGGTTCCACAATCACACCTCAGTCATTTTGCCAGTCCACAGGTTTCTGCCATCAAACCTCAGTCAAGATCCCAGGCCACAAGTTTCCAGAACCAAGCCTCAGTCAGTTTCCCAGGGCACAGTATTCCACAGTCTAAACAGATGTCATGTTCCCAAGTCACAGGTTTCCAGAATCACGCCTCAGTCATGTTCCCAGGCCACAGGGTTCCAGAATCAAACCTCAGTCATGTTGCCAGGCCATATGGTACACGCATCAAACCTCAGTCATATTCCCAAACCACAGTTTTCCAAAATCAACCGATTTCATGTTCCCAGGCAACAGGGTACCAGAATCCAAACCGATGTCATGTTCCCAGGCCACACGATTCCACAATCTAACATCAGTCATGTTCCCAGGCCAATGGTTTCCAGGATCAAACCTCAGTCATATTCCCAAGCCACATGGTTCCAGAATCAAACCTCACTCATATTGCCAGGACACAGGGTTCCAGAATCAAACCTCAGTCATACTCCCTGGACACAGGTTTCAAAAATAAATCCGCAGTCATATTCCAAGACCACAGGGTTCCAGAATCAAGCCTCACTCATATTCCCAGGACACAGGGTTCCACAATTAAACCTCAGTCATATTCCCAGGCCAGAGGGTTCCACAATCAAACCTCAGTCCTGTTGCCAGGCCACGGTTCCACCATCAAGCCTCAGTCATGTTCTCAGGCCAGAGTTTTCCACAATCAAACCTAAGTCATCTTACCAGGCCACAGGGTTCCACCGTCAATCCTCCGTCATATTCGCAGGCCACTGGTTTCCAGAATCAAACCGATTTCATGTTCCCAGGCAACAGGGTACGAGAATCCAAACAGATGTCATGTTCCCTGTAATCAGGGTTCCACCATCAAACCTCCCTCCTGTTGCCAGGCCACAGGGTTCCACCATCAATCCTCAGTCATGTTCCGAAGCACCAGGGTTCCACAATCAAACCTCAGTCCTGTTGCCAGGCCACAGGGTTCAACCATCAAACCTAAGTCATGTTCCCAGGAAACAGGGTTGCAGAATCAAACCAATGGCATATTCCCAGACCACGGGGTTCCAGTATCAGGCCTCAGCCATGTTCCCAGTGCACAGGGTTCCACCATCAAACCTCAGTCATGTTGATAGTCCACAGGTTTCTGCGATCAAACCACGTTCAAGTTCCCAGGCCACAGGGTTCCAGAATCAAGCCTCAGTCATTTTGCCAGGCCATAGTGTTCCACCATCAAACCTCAGTCATGATCCCAGGCCACATGTTTCCACAATGAAACCTCAGTCATTTTCCCACGCCAGAGGTTTCCAGAATCAAACCTCAGTCATATTTCCAGGACACATGGTTCCAGAATCAAACCTGAGTCATGTTCGCAGGTCGCAGGTTTCAACAATCAAACCTCAGTCATGTTCCCATGACACAGGGTCCCAGAATCAAACCTCAGTCTTGTTCCCAGGACACAGGTTTCCAGAATCAACCCGATATCATGTTCCCTGGCCACAGTCTTCCAAAATAAAACCTCAGTCATGTAGCCAGGCTACAGGTTTCCACCATCAAACCTCAGTTATCTTCCCAGTAAACAGGGCTCCAGAATCAAACCAATGTCATGTTCCCACGCCACGGGGTTCCAGTATCAGGCCTCAGCCATCTTCCCAGGCCACAGGGTTCCACAATCAAACCTCAGTCCTGTTGCCAGACCACGGTTCCAACATCAAGCCTCAGTCATGTTCCCAGGCCAGAGTTTTCCACAATCAAACCTAAGTCATCTTGCCAAGCCACAGGGTTCCACCATCAAACTTCAGTTATGTTGCCAGGCCACAGGGTTCCACCATCAACCCTCACTCATGTTTCCAAGCCTGAGTGTTCCACTATTAAACCTCAATCATGTTGCCAGGCCACAGGGTTAAACCATCAAACCTCAGTCATGTTCCCAGTAAACAGGGCTCCAGAATCAAACCAATGTCATGTTCCCACGCCACGGTGTTCCAGTATCAGGCCTCAGTCATGTTCCCCGTGCACAGGGTTCCACAATCAAACCTCAGTCATGTTGCCAGTCCACAGGTTTCTGCCATCAAACCTCAGTCAAGTTGCCAGGCCCAGGGTTCCAGAATCAAGCCTCAGTCATTTTGCCAGGCCAGAGTGTTCCACCATCAAACCTCAGTCATGATCCCAGGCCACATGTTTCCACAATGAAACCTCAGTCATTTTCCAAGGCCAAAGGTTTCCAGAATCAAACCTCAGTCATATTCCCAGGACACATGGTTCCAGAATCAAACCTGAGTCATGTTCGCAGGCCACAGGTTTCAACAATCAAACCTCAGTCATGATCCCAGGACACAGGTTTCCAGAATCAAACCTCAGTCATTTTCCCAGGTAACATGCTTCCAGAAACAAACCTAAGTCATGTTCCCAGGCCACAGGATTCCAGAATCAAACCTCAGTCTTGTTCCCAGGACACAGGTTTCCAGAATCAACCCGATATCATGTTCCCTGGTCACAGTCTTCCAGAATCAAACCTCAGACATGTTGCCAGGCCACAGGTTTCCACCATCAAACCTCAGAAATGTTCCCTGGCCACAGGGTTCCGGAATCAAACCGTTCTCATGTTCCCAGACCACAGGGTTCCAGAATCCACCAATGTCATGTTCCCAGGCCACAGGGTTCCAGGATCAATCCTCAGTTATGTTCCCAGGCTACAGGGTTCCAGAATAAAACCTCAGTCATGTTCCCAGTCCACAGGGTTCCAGAACCAAGGCTCAGTCAGGTTCCCCGGGTCAGTATTCCACAATCTAAACAGATGTCATGTTCCCAGGCCACAGTTTTCAAGAATCACGCCTCAGGCATGTTCCCAGGCCACAAGGAACCAGAATCAAACTTCAGTCATGTTGCCAGGCCATAGGGTAGCACCATCAAACCTCAGCCATATTCCCAGGCCACAGGTTTCCAGAATCAAACGGATTTCATGTTCCCAGGCAACAGGGTACCAGAATCCAAACCGATGTCATGTTCCCAGGCAACAGGATTCCACACTCTAACATCAGTCATCTTCCCAGGCCAATGGTTTCCAGAATCAAACCTCAGTCATATTCCCAGGCCACATGGTTCCAGAATCAAACCTCAGTTGTGTTCCCAGGACACAGGGTTCCAGAATCACACCTCAGTCATATTCCCAGGACACATATTTCCAGAATCAAACCTCACCCATGTTCTCAGGACACAGGGTTCCAGAATCAAACCTCAGTCATGTTCCCTGGACACAGGTTTCAAAAATAAAACCCCAGTCATGTTCCCAGGCCACAGGGTTCCTGAATCAAGCCTCATTCATATTCCCAGGCCACAGGGTTCCACAATTAAACCTCAGTCATGTTCCCAGGCCAGAGTGTTCCACAATCAAACCTATGTCATCTTGCCAGGCCACAGGTTTCCACCATCAATCCTCAGTCCTGTTGCCAGGCCACAGGTTTCCACCATCAATCCTCAGTCATGTTCCCAAGCATGAGGGTTCCACAATCAAACCTCTGTCATGTTGCCAGGCCACAGGGTTCAACCATCAAACCTCAGTCATATTCCCAGGAAACAGGGTTCCAGAATCAAGCCAATGGCATGTTCCCAGACTAGAGGGTTCAAGTATCAGGCCTCAGCCATGTTCCCAGTGCAGAGGGTTCCACCATCAAACCTCAGTCATGGTGACAGTCCACAGGTTCCTGCGATCAAACCACATTCAAGTTCCCAGGCCGCAGGGTTCCAGAATCAAGCCTCAGGTATGTTGGAAGGCCACAGGGTACCACCATCAAACCTCAGTCATGTTCCCAGGCCACAGGGTTCCTCCATCAAACATCAATCATGTTCCCAGGACACAGGATTCCAAAATCAAACCAATGTCAAGTTCCCAGGCCATGGGTTTCCAGTACCAGGCCTCAGTCATGTTTCCAGGGCACAGGGTTCCACAATCAAACCTCAGTTATGTTGCCAGTACACAGGTTTCTGCCATCAAACCTCAGTCAAGTTCCCAGGCCACAGATTTCCAGAATCAAACCTCAGTCATATTCCCAGGACACATGTTTCCAGAATCAAACTTCACTCATGTTCTCAGGACACAGGGTTCCAAAATCAAACCTCAGTCCTGTTGCCAGGCCATGGTTACACCATCAATCCTCAATCATGTTCCCAGGCCCGAGTGTTCCACAATCAAACCTAAGTCATCTTGCCAGGCCACAGGTTTCCACCATCAATCCTCAGTCATGTTCCCAGGCCACAGGATTCCACAATCTAACATCAGTCATGTTCCCAGACCAATGGTTTCCAGAATCAAACCTCAATCATGTCCCCAGGACACAGGGTGCCAGAATCAAACCAATGTCAAGTTCCCAGGACATGGGTTTCCAGTACTAGGCCTCAATCATGTTGGCAGAGCACAGGGATCCACAATCAAACCTCAGTCATGTTGCCAGTCCACAGGTTTCTGCCATCAAACCTCAGTCAGGTTCCCAGGCCACAGATTTCCAGAATCAAACCTCAGTCATATTCCCAGGACACATGTTTCCAGAATCAAACCTCACTCATGTTCTCAGGACACAGGGTTCCAGAATCAAACCTCAGTCATGTTCCCTGGACACAGGTTTCAAAAATAAAACCCCAGTCATGTTCCCAGGCCACAGGGTTCCTGAATCAAGCCTCACTCATATTCCCAGGCCACAGGGTTCCACAATTAAACCTCAGTCATATTGCCAGGCCAGAGGGTTCCACAATCAAACCTCAGTCCTGTTGTCAGGCCACGGTTCCACCATCAAGCCTCAGTCATGTTCCCAGGCCAGAGAGTTCCACAATCAAACCTATGTCATCTTGCCAGGGCACAGGTTTCCACTATCAATCCTCAGTCCTGTTGACAGGCCACAGGGTTCCACCATTAAGCCGTTGTCATGTTCCCAAGCCTGAGGGTTCCACAATCAAACCTCTGTCATGTTGCCAGGCCACAGGGTTCAACCATCAAACCTCAGTCATGTTTCCAGGAAATAGGGTTCCAGAATCAGACCAATGGCATGTTCCCAGGCCACGGGGTTCCAGTATCAGGCCTCAGTCATGTTCCCAGGACACAGGATTCCACAATCTAACATCAGTCATGTTCCCAGACCAATGGTTTCCAGAATGAAACCTCAATCATGTCCCCAGGACACAGGGTGCCAGAATCAAACCAATGTCAAGTTCCCAGGTCATGGGTTTCTAGTACCAGGCCACAGTCATGTTTCCTGGGCACAGGGTTCCACAATCAAACCTCACTCATGTTGCCAGTCCACAGGTTTCTGCCATCAAACCTCAGTCAAGTTCTCAGGCCACAGGGTTCCAGAACCAAGCCTCAGTCAGCTTCCCAGGGCACAGTATTCCACAATCTAAACAGATGTCATGTTCCCAAGTCACAGGTTTCCAGAATCATGTCTCAGTCATGTTCCCAGGCCACAGGTTCCAGAATCAAACCTCAGTCATGTTGCCAGGCCATATGGTACCCCCATCAAACCTCAGTCATATTCCCAGACCACAGGTTTCCAGAATCAAACCGATTTCATGTTCCCAGGCAACAGGGTACCAGAATCCAAACCGATGTCATGTTCCCAGGCCACACGATTCCACAATCTAACATCAGTCATGTTCCCAGACCAATGGTTTCCAGGTTCAAACCTCAGTCATATTCCCAGGGCACATGGTTCCAGAATCAAACCTCACTCATGTTCCCAGGACACAGGGTTCCAGAATCAAACCTCACTCATGTTCCCTGGACACAGGTTTCAAAAATAAATCCCCAGTCATATTCCCAGGCCACAGGGTTCCAGAATCAAGCCTCACTCATATTCCCAGGACACAAGGTTCCACAATTAAACCTCAGTCATGTTCCCAGGCCAGAGTGTTCCACAATCAAACCTAAGTCATCTTGCCAAGCCACAGTGTTCCACCATCAATCCTCAATCATATTCCCAGACCCTGGTTTCCAGAATCAAACCGATTTCATGTTCCCAGGCAACAGGGTACCAGAATCCAAACCAATGTCATGTTCCCTGTAATCAGGGTTCCACCATCAAACCTCAGTCATGTTCCCAGGAAACAGGGTTCCAGAATCAAGCCAATGGCATGTTCGCAGACCACGGGGTTCCAGTATCAGGCCTCAGCCATGTTCCCAGTGCAGAGGGTTCCACCATCAAACCTCAGTCATGTTGACAGTCCACAGGTTTCTGCCATCAAACCACATTCAACTTCCCAGGCCACAGGGTTCCAGAATCAAGCCTCAGGTATGTTGCCAGGCCACAGGGTACCACCATCAAACCTCAGTCATGTTCCCAGGCCACAGGGTTCCTCCATCAAACCTCAATCATGTTCCCAGGACACAGGATTCCAGAATCAAACCAATGTCAAATTCCCAGGCCATGGGTTTCCAGTACCAGGCCTCAGTCAAGTTTCCAGGGCACAGGGTTCCACAATCAAACCTCAGTTATGTTGCCAGTACACAGGTTTCTGCCATCAAACCTCAGTCAAATTCCAAGGCCACAGATTTCCAGAATCAAACCTCACTCATATTCCCAGGACACATGTTTCCAGAATCAAACCTCACTCATGTTCTCAGGACACAGGGTTCCAGAATCAATCCTCAGTCATGTTCCCTGGACACAGGTTTCAAACATAAAACCCCAGTCATGTTCCCAGGCCACAGGGTTCCACAATTAAACCTCTGTCATATTCCCAGGCCAGAGGGTTCCACAATCAAACCTCAGTCCTCTTGCCAAGCCACGGTTCCACCATCAAACCTCAGTCATGTTCCCTGGACACAGGTTGCAAAAATAAAATCCCAGTCATGTTCCCAGGCCATCGGGGTTCCAGTATCAGGCCTCAGTCATGTTCCCAGGCCACAGGATTCCACAATCTAACATCAGTCATGTTCCCAGACCAATGGTTTCCAGAATCAAACCTCAATCATGTCCCCAGGACACAGGGTGCCAGAATCAAACCAATGTCAAGTTCCCAGGCCATGGGTTTCCAGTACCAGGCCACAGTCATGTTTCCCGGTCACAGGGTTCCACAATCACACCTCAGTCATGTTGCCAGTCCACAGGTTTCTGCCATCAAACCTCAGTCATGTTCCCAGGCCACAAGGTTCCAGAACCAAGCCTCAGTCAGGTTCCCAGGGCACAGTATTGCAGAATCTAAACAGATGTCATGTTCCCAATTCACAGGTTTCCAGAATCACGCCTCAGTCATGTTCCCAGGAATCAGGGTTCCAGAATCAAACCTCAGTCATGTTGCCAGGGCATATGGTATGTGCATCAAACCTCAGTCATATTCCCAGACCACAGGTTTCCAGAATCAACCGATTTCATGTTCCCAGGCAACAGGGTACCAGAATCCAAACCAATGTCATGTTCCCAGGCCACACGTTTCCACAATCTAACATCAGTCATGTTCCGAGGCCAATGGTTTCCAGGAACAAACCTCAGTCATATTCCCAGGCCACAAGGTTCCAGAATCAAACCTCAGTCAAGTTCCTTGGACACAGGTTTCAAAAATAAATCCCCAGTCATATTCCCAGGCCACAGGGTTCCAGAATCAAGCCTCACTCATATTCCCAGGAGACAGGGGTCCACAATTAAACCTCAGTCATATTCCCAGGCCAGAGGGTTCCACAATCAAACCTCCGTCCTTTTGCCAGGCCACGGTTCCACCATCAAGCCTCAGTCATGTTTCCAGACCAGAGTGTTCCACAATGAAACCTAAGTCATCTTGCCAAGCCACAGTGTTCCACCATCAATCCTCAGTCATATTCCCAGGCCCTGGTTTCCAGAATCAAACCGATTTCATGTTCCCAGGCAACAGGGTAACAGAATCCAAACCGATGTCATGTTCCCTGTAATCAGGGTTCCACCATCAAACCTCAGTCCTGTTGCCAGGCCACTCGATTCAACCATCAAACCTCAGTCATGTTCCCAGGAAACAGGGTTCCAGAATCAAGCCAATGGCATGTTCGCAGACCACGGGGTTCCAGTATCAGGCCTCAGCCATGTTCCCAGTGCAGAGGGTTCCACCATCAAACCTCAGTCATGTTGACAGTCCACAGGTTTCTGCCATCAAACCACATTCACGTTCCAAGGCCACAGGTTTCCAGAAAGAAGCCTCAGGTATGTTGCCAGGCCACAGGGAACCACCATCAAACCTCAGTCAGGTTCCCAGGCCACAGGATTCCACAATCTAACATCAGTCATGTTCCCAGACCAATGGTTTCCAGAATCAAACCTCAGTCATGTCCCCAGGACACAGGGTTCCAGAATGAAACCAATGTCAAGTTCCCAGGCCATGGGTTTCCAGTACCAGGCCTCAATCATGTTTGCAGGGCACAGGGTTCCACTATCAAACCTCAGTCATGTTGCCAGTCCACAGGTTTCTGCCATCAAACCTCAGTCAACTTTCCAGGCCACAGATTTCCAGAATCAAACCTCAGTCATATTTCCAGGACACATGTTTCCAGAATCAAACCTCACCCATGTTCTTAGGATACAGGGTTCCAGAATCAAACCTCAGTCATGTTCCCTGGACACAGGTTTCAAAAATAAAACCCCAGTCATGTTCCCAGGCCACAGGGTTCCTGAATCAAGCCTCACTCATATTCCCAGGCCACAGGGTTCCACAATTAAACCTCAGTCATGTTCCCAGGCCAGAGTGTTCCACAATCAAACCTATGTCATCTTGCCAGGCCACAGGTTTCCACCATCAATCCTCAGTCCTGTTGCCAGGCCATAGGGTTCCACCATCAAGCCTCAGTTATATTCCCAGGAAACAGGGTTCCAGAATCAAGCCAATGGCATGTTCCCAGACCACAGGGTTCAAGTATCAGGCCTCAGCCATGTTCCCAGTGCACAGGGTTCCACCATCAAACCTCAGTCATGGTGACAGTCCACAGGTTTCTGCGATCAAACCACATTCAAGTTGCCAGGCCTCAGGGTTCCAGAATCAAGCCTCAGGTATGTTGGCAGGCCACAGGGTACCACCATCAAACCTCAGTCATGTTCCCAGGCCACAGGGTTCCTCCATCAAACCTCAATCATGTTCGCAGGACACAGGATTCCAAAATCAAACCAATGTCAAGTTCCCAGGCCATGGGTTTCCAGTACCAGGCCTCAGTCATGTTTCCAGGGCACAGGGTTCCACAATCAAACCTCAGTTATGTTGCCAGTACACAGGTTTCTGCCATCAAACCTCAGTCAAGTTCCCAGGCCACAGATTTCCAGAATCAAACCGCAGTCATATTCCCAGGACACATGTTTCCAGAATCAAACCTCACTCATGTTCTCAGGACACAGGGTTCCAGAATCAAACCTCAGTCATGTTCCCTGGACACAGGTTTCAAAAATAAAACCCCAGTCATGTTCCCAGGCCACAGGGTTCCTGAATCAAGCCTCATTCATATTCCCAGGCCACAGGGTTCCACAATTAAACCTCAGTCATATTGCCAGGCCAGAGGGTTCCACAATCAAACCTCAGTCCTGTTGTCAGGCCACGTTTCCACCATCAAGCCTCAGTCATGTTCCCAGGCCAGAGAGTTCCACAATCAAACCTATGTCATCTTGCCAGGCCACAGGTTTCCACTATCAATCCTCAGTCCTGTTGACAGGCCACAGGGTTCCACCATTAAGCCGTTGTCATGTTCCCAAACCTGAGGTTTCCACAATCAAACCTCAGTCCTCTTGCCAGACCACGGTTCCACCATCAAACCTCAGTCATGTTCCCTGGACACAGGTTTCAAAAATAAAATCCCAGTCATGTTCCCAGGCCACAGGGTTCCAGAATCAAGCCTCACTCATATTCCCAGGCCACAGGGCTCCACAATTAAACCTCAGTCATATTCCCAGGCCAGAGGTTTCGACAATCAAACCTCAGTCCTGTTGCCAGGCCACGGTTCCACCATTAAGCCTCAGTCATGTTGCCAGGACATATGGTACCACATCAAACCTCAGTCATGTACCCAGGCCACATTTTTCCAGAATAAAAACGATTTCATGTTCCCAGGCAACAGGGTACCAGTATCCAAACCGATGTCACGTTCCCAGGCCACAGGTTTCCACCATCAAACCTCAGTCCTGGTACCAGGCCACAGGGTTCCACCATCAAGCCTCAGTCATGTTCCCAAACCTGAGGGTTCCACAATCAATCCTCAGTTATGTTCCCAGGCTCCAGGGTTCTAGAATAAAACCTCAGTCATGTTCGCCGTCCACAGGTTTACAGAACCAAGCCTCAGTCAGGTTCGCAGGGCACAGTATTCCGCAACCTAAACAAATGTCATGTTCCCAGGCCTCAGGGATCCAGAATCAAACATCAGTCATGTTCCCAGGCCAATGGTTTCCAGGATCAAACCTCAGTCATATTCCCAGGCCACATGGTTCCAGAATCAAACCTCACTCATATTCCCAGGACACAGGGTTCCAGAATCAAACCTCAGTCATATTCCCTGGACACAGGTTTCAAAAATAAATCCCCAGTCATATTCCCAGACCACAGGGTTCCAGAATCAAGCCTCACTCATATTCCCAGGACACAGGGTTCCACCATTAAGCCTCAGTCATGTTTCCAGGCCAGAGTGTTCCACAATCAAACCTAAGTCATCTTACCAGGACACAGGGTTCCACCGTCAATCCTCCGTCATATTCCCAGGCCACTGGTTTCCAGAATCAAACCGATTTCATGTTCCCAGGCAACAGGGTACGAGAATCCAAACCGATGTCATGTTCCCTGTAATCAGGGTTCCACCATCAAACCTCAGTCCTGTTGCCAGGCCACAGGGTTCCACCATCAAGCCTCAGTCATGTTCCGAAGCACCAGGGTTCCACAATCAAACCTCAGTCCTGTTGCCAGGCCACAGGGTTCAACCATCAAACCTCAGTCATGTTCCCAGGAAACAGGGTTGCAGAATCAAACCAATGGCATATTCTCAGACCACGGGGTTCCAGTATCAGGCCTCAGCCATGTTCCCAGTGCACAGGGTTCCACCATCAAACCTCAGTCATGTTGATAGTCCACAGGTTTCTGCGATCAAACCACGTTCAAGTTCCCAGGCCACAGGGTTCCAGAATCAAGCCTCAGTCATATTCCCAAGACACAGGGTTCCACCATTAAGCCTCAGTCATATTCCCAGGCCACATGGTTCCAGAATCAAACCTCAGTCGTGTTCCCAGGACACAGGGTTCCAGAATAGAACCTCAGTCATATTCCCAGTCCAGAGGGTCCCACAATCAAACCTCAGTCTTGTTGCCAGACCACGGTTCCACTATCAAGCCTCAGTCATATTCCCAGGCCAGAGTGTTCCACAATCAAACCTGAGTCATCTTGCCAAGCCACAGGGTTCCACCCTCAAACCTCAGTCATGTTGCCAGGCCACAGGGTCCCACCGTCAAGCCTCACTCATGTTCCCAAGCCTGAGGGTTCCACTATCAAACCTCAATCATGTTGCCAGGACAGAGAGTTCAACCATCACACCTCAGTCATGTTCCCAGTAAACAGGGCTGCAGAATCAAACCAATGTCATGTTCCCACGCCACGGGGTTCCAGTATCAGGCCTCAGTCATGTTGCCCGTGCACAGGGTTCCACAATCAAACCTCAGTCATGTTGCCAGTCCACAGGTTTCTGCCATCAAACCTCAGTCAAGTTGCCAGGCCACAGGTTTCCAGAATCAAGCCTCAGTCATTTTGCCAGGCCAGAGTGTTCCACCATCAAACCTCAGTCATGATCCCAGGCCACATGTTTCCACAATGAAACCTCAGTCATTTTCCCAGGCCAAAGGTTTCCAGAATCAAACCTCAGTCATATTCCCAGGACACATGGTTCCAGAATCAAACCTGAGTCATGTTCGCAGGCCACAGGTTTCAACAATCAAACCTCAGTCATGATCCCAGGACACAGGTTTCCAGAGTCAAACCTCAGTCATTTTCCCAGGTAACATGCTTCCAGAAACAAACCTAAGTCATGTTCCCAGGCCACAGGATTCCAGAATCAAACCTCAGTCTTGTTCCCAGGACACAGGTTTCCAGAATCAACCCGATATCATGTTCCCTGGTCACAGTCTTCCAGAATCAAACCTCAGTCATGTTGCCAGGCCACAGGTTTCCACCATCAAACCTCAGAAATGTTCCCTGGCCACAGGGTTCCAGAATCAAACCGTTCTCATGTTCCCAGGCCACAGGGTTCCCGAATCCACCAATGTCATGTTCCCAGGCCACAGGGTTCCAGGATCAATCCTCAGTTATGTTCCCAGGCTACAGGGTTCCAGAATAAAACCTCAGTCATGTTCCCAGTCCACAGGGTTCCAGAACCAAGGCTCAGTCAGGTTCCCCGGGTCAGTATTCCACAATCTAAACAGATGTCATGTTCCCAGGCCACAGTTTTCAAGAATCACACCTCAGTCATGTTCCCAGGCCACAAGGAACCAGAATCAAACTTCAGTCATGTTGCCAGGCCATAGGGTAGCACCATCAAACCTCAGCCATATTCCCAGGCCACAGGTTTCCAGAATCAAACGGATTTCATGTTCCCAGGCAACAGGGTACCAGAATCCAAACCAATGTCATGTTCCCAGGCAACAGGATTCCACACTCTAACATCAGTCATCTTCCCAGGCCAATGGTTTCCAGAATCAAACCTCAGTCATATTCCCAGGCCACATGGTTCCAGAATCAAACCTCAGTTGTGTTCCCAGGACACAGGGTTCCAGAATCACACCTCAGTCATATTCCCAGGACACATATTTCCAGAATCAAACCTCACCCATGTTCTCAGGACACAGGGTTCCAGAATCAAACCTCAGTCATGTTCCCTGGACACAGGTTTCAAAAATAAAACCCCAGTCATGTTCCCAGGCCACAGGGTTCCTGAATCAAGCCTCAGTCATGTTCCCAGGCCACAGGATTCCACAATCTAACATCAGTCATGTTCCCAGACCAATGGTTTCCAGAATGAAACCTCAATCATGTCCCCAGGACACAAGGTGCCAGAATCAAACCAATGTCAAGTTCCCAGGCCATGGATTTCCAGTACCAGGCCACAGTCATGTTTCCCGGTCACAGGGTTCCACAATCACACCTCAGTCATGTTGCCAGTCCACAGGTTTCTGCCATCAAACCTCAGTCAAGATCCCAGGCCACAAGTTTCCAGAACCAAGCCTCAGTCAGGTTCCCAGGGCACAGTATTCCACAATCTAAACAGATGTCATGTTCCCAAGTCACAGGTTTCCAGAATCACGCCTCAGTCATGTTCCCAGGCCACAGGGTTCCAGAATCAAACCTCAGTCATGTTGCCAGGCCATATGGTACACGCATCAAACCTCAGTCATATTCTCAAACCACAGTTTTCCAAAATCAACCGATTTCATGTTCCCAGGCAACAGGGTACCAGAATCCAAGCCGATGTCATGTTCCCAGGCCACACGATTCCACAATCTAACATCAGTCATGTTCCCAGGCCAATGGTTTCCAGGATCAAACCTCAGTCATATTCCCAAGCCACATGGTTCCAGAATCAAACCTCACTCATATTGCCAGGACACAGGGTTCCAGAATCAAACCTCAGTCATATTCCCTGGACACAGGTTTCAAAAATAAATCCGCAGTCATATTCCAAGACCACAGGGTTCCAGAATCAAGCCTCACTCATATTCCCAGGACACAGGGTTCCACAATTAAACCTCAGTCATATTCCCAGGCCAGAGGGTTCCACAATCAAACCTCAGTCCTGTTGCCAGGCCACGGTTCCACCATCAAGCCTCAGTCATGTTCTCAGGCCAGAGTGTTCCACAATCAAACCTAAGTCATCTTACCAGGCCACAGGGTTCCACCGTCAATCCTCCGTCATATTCGCAGGCCACTGGTTTCCAGAATCAAACCGATTTCATGTTCCCAGGCAACAGGGTACGAGAATCCAAACAGATGTCATGTTCCCTGTAATCAGGGTTCCACCATCAAACCTCCCTCCTGTTGCCAGGCCACAGGGTTCCACCATCAATCCTCAGTCATGTTCCGAAGCACCAGGGTTCCACAATCAAACCTCAGTCCTGTTGCCAGGCCACAGGGTTCAACCATCAAACCTAAGTCATGTTCCCAGGAAACAGGGTTGCAGAATCAAACCAATGGCATATTCCCAGACCACGGGGTTCCAGTATCAGGCCTCAGCCATGTTCCCAGTGCACAGGGTTCCACCATCAAACCTCAGTCATGTTGATAGTCCACAGGTTTCTGCGATCAAACCACGTTCAAGTTCCCAGGCCACAGGGTTCCAGAATCAAGCCTCAGTCATTTTGCCAGGCCATAGTGTTCCACCATCAAACCTCAGTCATGATCCCAGGCCACATGTTTCCACAATGAAACCTCAGTCATTTTCCCACGCCAGAGGTTTCCAGAATCAAACCTCAGTCATATTTCCAGGACACATGGTTCCAGAATCAAACCTGAGTCATGTTCGCAGGTCGCAGGTTTCAACAATCAAACCTCAGTCATGTTCCCATGACACAGGGTCCCAGAATCAAACCTCAGTCTTGTTCCCAGGACACAGGTTTCCAGAATCAACCCGATATCATGTTCCCTGGCCACAGTCTTCCAAAATAAAACCTCAGTCATGTAGCCAGGCTACAGGTTTCCACCATCAAACCTCAGTTATCTTCCCAGTAAACAGGGCTCCAGAATCAAACCAATGTCATGTTCCCACGCCACGGGGTTCCAGTATCAGGCCTCAGCCATCTTCCCAGGCCACAGGGTTCCACAATCAAACCTCAGTCCTGTTGCCAGACCACGGTTCCAACATCAAGCCTCAGTCATGTTCCCAGGCCAGAGTTTTCCACAATCAAACCTAAGTCATCTTGCCAAGCCACAGGGTTCCACCATCAAACTTCAGTTATGTTGCCAGCCACAGGGTTCCACCATCAACCCTCACTCATGTTTCCAAGCCTGAGTGTTCCACTATTAAACCTCAATCATGTTGCCAGGCCACAGGGTTAAACCATCAAACCTCAGTCATGTTCCCAGTAAACAGGGCTCCAGAATCAAACCAATGTCATGTTCCCACGCCACGGGGTTCCAGTATCAGGCCTCAGTCATGTTCCCCGTGCACAGGGTTCCACAATCAAACCTCAGTCATGTTGCCAGTCCACAGGTTTCTGCCATCAAACCTCAGTCAAGTTGCCAGGCCCAGGGTTCCAGAATCAAGCCTCAGTCATTTTGCCAGGCCAGAGTGTTCCACCATCAAACCTCAGTCATGATCCCAGGCCACATGTTTCCACAATGAAACCTCAGTCATTTTCCCAGGCCAAAGGTTTCCAGAATCAAACCTCAGTCATATTCCCAGGACACATGGTTCCAGAATCAAACCTGAGTCATGTTCGCAGGCCACAGGTTTCAACAATCAAACCTCAGTCATGATCCCAGGACACAGGTTTCCAGAATCAAACCTCAGTCATTTTCCCAGGTAACATGCTTCCAGAAACAAACCTAAGTCATGTTCCCAGGCCACAGGATTCCAGAATCAAACCTCAGTCTTGTTCCCAGGACACAGGTTTCCAGAATCAACCCGATATCATGTTCCCTGGTCACAGTCTTCCAGAATCAAACCTCAGACATGTTGCCAGGCCACAGGTTTCCACCATCAAACCTCAGAAATGTTCCCTGGCCACAGGGTTCCGGAATCAAACCGTTCTCATGTTCCCAGACCACAGGGTTCCAGAATCCACCAATGTCATGTTCCCAGGCCACAGGGTTCCAGGATCAATCCTCAGTTATGTTCCCAGGCTACAGGGTTCCAGAATAAAACCTCAGTCATGTTCCCAGTCCACAGGGTTCCAGAACCAAGGCTCAGTCAGGTTCCCCGGGTCAGTATTCCACAATCTAAACAGATGTCATGTTCCCAGGCCACAGTTTTCAAGAATCACGCTTCAGGCATGTTCCCAGGCCACAAGGAACCAGAATCAAACTTCAGTCATGTTGCCAGGCCATAGGGTAGCACCATCAAACCTCAGCCATATTCCCAGGCCACAGGTTTCCAGAATCAAACGGATTTCATGTTCCCAGGCAACAGGGTACCAGAATCCAAACCGATGTCATGTTCCCAGGCAACAGGATTCCACACTCTAACATCAGTCATCTTCCCAGGCCAATGGTTTCCAGAATCAAACCTCAGTAATATTCCCAGGCCACATGGTTCCAGAATCAAACCTCAGTTGTGTTCCCAGGACACAGGGTTCCAGAATCACACCTCAGTCATATTCCCAGGACACATATTTCCAGAATCAAACCTCACCCATGTTCTCAGGACACAGGGTTCCAGAATCAAACCTCAGTCATGTTCCCTGGACACAGGTTTCAAAAATAAAACCCCAGTCATGTTCCCAGGCCACAGGGTTCCTGAATCAAGCCTCATTCATATTCCCAGGCCACAGGGTTCCACAATTAAACCTCAGTCATGTTCCCAGGCCAGAGTGTTCCACAATCAAACCTATGTCATCTTGCCAGGCCACAGGTTTCCACCATCAATCCTCAGTCCTGTTGCCAGGCCACAGGTTTCCACCATCAATCCTCAGTCATGTTCCCAAGCATGAGGGTTCCACAATCAAACCTCTGTCATGTTGCCAGGCCACAGGGTTCAACCATCAAACCTCAGTCATATTCCCAGGAAACAGGGTTCCAGAATCAAGCCAATGGCATGTTCCCAGACTAGAGGGTTCAAGTATCAGGGCTCAGCCATGTTCCCAGTGCAGAGGGTTCCACCATCAAACCTCAGTCATGGTGACAGTCCACAGGTTTCTGCGATCAAACCACATTCAAGTTCCCAGGCCACAGGGTTCCAGAATCAAGCCTCAGGTATGTTGGAAGGCCACAGGGTACCACCATCAAACCTCAGTCATGTTCCCAGGCCACAGGGTTCCTCCATCAAACATCAATCATGTTCCCAGGACACAGGATTCCAAAATCAAACCAATGTCAAGTTCCCAGGCCATGGGTTTCCAGTACCAGGCCTCAGTCATGTTTCCAGGGCACAGGGTTCCACAATCAAACCTCAGTTATGTTGCCAGTACACAGGTTTCTGCCATCAAACCTCAGTCAAGTTCCCAGGCCACAGATTTCCAGAATCAAACCTCAGTCATATTCCCAGGACACATGTTTCCAGAATCAAACTTCACTCATGTTCTCAGGACACAGGGTTCCAAAATCAAACCTCAGTCCTGTTGCCAGGCCATGGTTACACCATCAATCCTCAATCATGTTCCCAGGCCCGAGTGTTCCACAATCAAACCTAAGTCATCTTGCCAGGCCACAGGTTTCCACCATCAATCCTCAGTCATGTTCCCAGGCCACAGGATTCCACAATCTAACATCAGTCATGTTCCCAGACCAATGGTTTCCAGAATCAAACCTCAATCATGTCCCCAGGACACAGGGTGCCAGAATCAAACCAATGTCAAGTTCCCAGGACATGGGTTTCCAGTACTAGGCCTCAATCATGTTGGCAGAGCACAGGGATCCACAATCAAACCTCAGTCATGTTGCCAGTCCACAGGTTTCTGCCATCAAACCTCAGTCAGGTTCCCAGGCCACAGATTTCCAGAATCAAACCTCAGTCATATTCCCAGGACACATGTTTCCAGAATCAAACCTCACTCATGTTCTCAGGACACAGGGTTCCAGAATCAAACCTCAGTCATGTTCCCTGGACACAGGTTTCAAAAATAAAACCCCAGTCATGTTCCAAGGCCACAGGGTTCCTGAATCAAGCCTCACTCATATTCCCAGGCCACAGGGTTCCACAATTAAACCTCAGTCATATTGCCAGGCCAGAGGGTTCCACAATCAAACCTCAGTCCTGTTGTCAGGCCACGGTTCCACCATCAAGCCTCAGTCATGTTCCCAGGCCAGAGAGTTCCACAATCAAACCTATGTCATCTTGCCAGGGCACAGGTTTCCACTATCAATCCTCAGTCCTGTTGACAGGCCACAGGGTTCCACCATTAAGCCGTTGTCATGTTCCCAAGCCTGAGGGTTCCACAATCAAACCTCTGTCATGTTGCCAGGCCACAGGGTTCAACCATCAAACCTCAGTCATGTTTCCAGGAAATAGGGTTCCAGAATCAGACCAATGGCATGTTCCCAGGCCACGGGGTTCCAGTATCAGGCCTCAGTCATGTTCCCAGGACACAGGATTCCACAATCTAACATCAGTCATGTTCCCAGACCAATGGTTTCCAGAATGAAACCTCAATCATGTCCCCAGGACACAGGGTGCCAGAATCAAACCAATGTCAAGTTCCCAGGTCATGGGTTTCTAGTACCAGGCCACAGTCATGTTTCCTGGGCACAGGGTTCCACAATCAAACCTCAGTCATGTTGCCAGTCCACAGGTTTCTGCCATCAAACCTCAGTCAAGTTCTCAGGCCACAGGGTTCCAGAACCAAGCCTCAGTCAGCTTCCCAGGGCACAGTATTCCACAATCTAAACAGATGTCATGTTCCCAAGTCACAGGTTTCCAGAATCATGTCTCAGTCATGTTCCCAGGCCACAGGTTCCAGAATCAAACCTCAGTCATGTTGCCAGGCCATATGGTACCCCCATCAAACCTCAGTCATATTCCCAGACCACAGGTTTCCAGAATCAAACCGATTTCATGTTCCCAGGCAACAGGGTACCAGAATCCAAACCGATGTCATGTTCCCAGGCCACACGATTCCACAATCTAACATCAGTCATGTTCCCAGACCAATGGTTTCCAGGTTCAAACCTCAGTCATATTCCCAGGGCACATGGTTCCAGAATCAAACCTCACTCATGTTCCCAGGACACAGGGTTCCAGAATCAAACCTCACTCATGTTCCCTGGACACAGGTTTCAAAAATAAATCCCCAGTCATATTCCCAGGCCACAGGGTTCCAGAATCAAGCCTCACTCATATTCCCAGGACACAAGGTTCCACAATTAAACCTCAGTCATGTTCCCAGGCCAGAGTGTTCCACAATCAAACCTAAGTCATCTTGCCAAGCCACAGTGTTCCACCATCAATCCTCAATCATATTCCCAGACCCTGGTTTCCAGAATCAAACCGATTTCATGTTCCCAGGCAACAGGGTACCAGAATCCAAACCAATGTCATGTTCCCTGTAATCAGGGTTCCACCATCAAACCTCAGTCATGTTCCCAGGAAACAGGGTTCCAGAATCAAGCCAATGGCATGTTCGCAGACCACGGGGTTCCAGTATCAGGCCTCAGCCATGTTCCCAGTGCAGAGGGTTCCACCATCAAACCTCAGTCATGTTGACAGTCCACAGGTTTCTGCCATCAAACCACATTCAACTTCCCAGGCCACAGGGTTCCAGAATCAAGCCTCAGGTATGTTGCCAGGCCACAGGGTACCACCATCAAACCTCAGTCATGTTCCCAGGCCACAGGGTTCCTCCATCAAACCTCAATCATGTTCCCAGGACACAGGATTCCAGAATCAAACCAATGTCAAATTCCCAGGCCATGGGTTTCCAGTACCAGGCCTCAGTCAAGTTTCCAGGGCACAGGGTTCCACAATCAAACCTCAGTTATGTTGCCAGTACACAGGTTTCTGCCATCAAACCTCAGTCAAATTCCAAGGCCACAGATTTCCAGAATCAAACCTCAGTCATATTCCCAGGACACATGTTTCCAGAATCAAACCTCACTCATGTTCTCAGGACACAGGGTTCCAGAATCAATCCTCAGTCATGTTCCCTGGACACAGGTTTCAAACATAAAACCCCAGTCATGTTCCCAGGCCACAGGGTTCCACAATTAAACCTCTGTCATATTCCCAGGCCAGAGGGTTCCACAATCAAACCTCAGTCCTCTTGCCAAGCCACGGTTCCACCATCAAACCTCAGTCATGTTCCCTGGACACAGGTTGCAAAAATAAAATCCCAGTCATGTTCCCAGGCCATCGGGGTTCCAGTATCAGGCCTCAGTCATGTTCCCAGGCCACAGGATTCCACAATCTAACATCAGTCATGTTCCCAGACCAATGGTTTCCAGAATCAAACCTCAATCATGTCCCCAGGACACAGGGTGCCAGAATCAAACCAATGTCAAGTTCCCAGGCCATGGGTTTCCAGTACCAGGCCACAGTCATGTTTCCCGGTCACAGGGTTCCACAATCACACCTCAGTCATGTTGCCAGTCCACAGGTTTCTGCCATCAAACCTCAGTCATGTTCCCAGGCCACAAGGTTCCAGAACCAAGCCTCAGTCAGGTTCCCAGGGCACAGTATTGCAGAATCTAAACAGATGTCATGTTCCCAATTCACAGGTTTCCAGAATCACGCCTCAGTCATGTTCCCAGGAATCAGGGTTCCAGAATCAAACCTCAGTCATGTTGCCAGGGCATATGGTATGTGCATCAAACCTCAGTCATATTCCCAGACCACAGGTTTCCAGAATCAACCGATTTCATGTTCCCAGGCAACAGGGTACCAGAATCCAAACCAATGTCATGTTCCCAGGCCACACGTTTCCACAATCTAACATCAGTCATGTTCCGAGGCCAATGGTTTCCAGGAACAAACCTCAGTCATATTCCCAGGCCACAAGGTTCCAGAATCAAACCTCAGTCAAGTTCCTTGGACACAGGTTTCAAAAATAAATCCCCAGTCATATTCCCAGGCCACAGGGTTCCTGAATCAAGCCTCAGTCATGTTCCCAGGCCACAGGATTCCACAATCTAACATCAGTCATGTTCCCAGACCAATGGTTTCCAGAATGAAACCTCAATCATGTCCCCAGGACACAAGGTGCCAGAATCAAACCAATGTCAAGTTCCCAGGCCATGGATTTCCAGTACCAGGCCACAGTCATGTTTCCCGGTCACAGGGTTCCACAATCACACCTCAGTCATGTTGCCAGTCCACAGGTTTCTGCCATCAAACCTCAGTCAAGATCCCAGGCCACAAGTTTCCAGAACCAAGCCTCAGTCAGGTTCCCAGGGCACAGTATTCCACAATCTAAACAGATGTCATGTTCCCAAGTCACAGGTTTCCAGAATCACGCCTCAGTCATGTTCCCAGGCCACAGGGTTCCAGAATCAAACCTCAGTCATGTTGCCAGGCCATATGGTACACGCATCAAACCTCAGTCATATTCTCAAACCACAGTTTTCCAAAATCAACCGATTTCATGTTCCCAGGCAACAGGGTACCAGAATCCAAGCCGATGTCATGTTCCCAGGCCACACGATTCCACAATCTAACATCAGTCATGTTCCCAGGCCAATGGTTTCCAGGATCAAACCTCAGTCATATTCCCAAGCCACATGGTTCCAGAATCAAACCTCACTCATATTGCCAGGACACAGGGTTCCAGAATCAAACCTCAGTCATATTCCCTGGACACAGGTTTCAAAAATAAATCCGCAGTCATATTCCAAGACCACAGGGTTCCAGAATCAAGCCTCACTCATATTCCCAGGACACAGGGTTCCACAATTAAACCTCAGTCATATTCCCAGGCCAGAGGGTTCCACAATCAAACCTCAGTCCTGTTGCCAGGCCACGGTTCCACCATCAAGCCTCAGTCATGTTCTCAGGCCAGAGTGTTCCACAATCAAACCTAAGTCATCTTACCAGGCCACAGGGTTCCACCGTCAATCCTCCGTCATATTCGCAGGCCACTGGTTTCCAGAATCAAACCGATTTCATGTTCCCAGGCAACAGGGTACGAGAATCCAAACAGATGTCATGTTCCCTGTAATCAGGGTTCCACCATCAAACCTCCCTCCTGTTGCCAGGCCACAGGGTTCCACCATCAATCCTCAGTCATGTTCCGAAGCACCAGGGTTCCACAATCAAACCTCAGTCCTGTTGCCAGGCCACAGGGTTCAACCATCAAACCTAAGTCATGTTCCCAGGAAACAGGGTTGCAGAATCAAACCAATGGCATATTCCCAGACCACGGGGTTCCAGTATCAGGCCTCAGCCATGTTCCCAGTGCACAGGGTTCCACCATCAAACCTCAGTCATGTTGATAGTCCACAGGTTTCTGCGATCAAACCACGTTCAAGTTCCCAGGCCACAGGGTTCCAGAATCAAGCCTCAGTCATTTTGCCAGGCCATAGTGTTCCACCATCAAACCTCAGTCATGATCCCAGGCCACATGTTTCCACAATGAAACCTCAGTCATTTTCCCACGCCAGAGGTTTCCAGAATCAAACCTCAGTCATATTTCCAGGACACATGGTTCCAGAATCAAACCTGAGTCATGTTCGCAGGTCGCAGGTTTCAACAATCAAACCTCAGTCATGTTCCCATGACACAGGGTCCCAGAATCAAACCTCAGTCTTGTTCCCAGGACACAGGTTTCCAGAATCAACCCGATATCATGTTCCCTGGCCACAGTCTTCCAAAATAAAACCTCAGTCATGTAGCCAGGCTACAGGTTTCCACCATCAAACCTCAGTTATCTTCCCAGTAAACAGGGCTCCAGAATCAAACCAATGTCATGTTCCCACGCCACGGGGTTCCAGTATCAGGCCTCAGCCATCTTCCCAGGCCACAGGGTTCCACAATCAAACCTCAGTCCTGTTGCCAGACCACGGTTCCAACATCAAGCCTCAGTCATGTTCCCAGGCCAGAGTTTTCCACAATCAAACCTAAGTCATCTTGCCAAGCCACAGGGTTCCACCATCAAACTTCAGTTATGTTGCCAGCCACAGGGTTCCACCATCAACCCTCACTCATGTTTCCAAGCCTGAGTGTTCCACTATTAAACCTCAATCATGTTGCCAGGCCACAGGGTTAAACCATCAAACCTCAGTCATGTTCCCAGTAAACAGGGCTCCAGAATCAAACCAATGTCATGTTCCCACGCCACGGGGTTCCAGTATCAGGCCTCAGTCATGTTCCCCGTGCACAGGGTTCCACAATCAAACCTCAGTCATGTTGCCAGTCCACAGGTTTCTGCCATCAAACCTCAGTCAAGTTGCCAGGCCCAGGGTTCCAGAATCAAGCCTCAGTCATTTTGCCAGGCCAGAGTGTTCCACCATCAAACCTCAGTCATGATCCCAGGCCACATGTTTCCACAATGAAACCTCAGTCATTTTCCCAGGCCAAAGGTTTCCAGAATCAAACCTCAGTCATATTCCCAGGACACATGGTTCCAGAATCAAACCTGAGTCATGTTCGCAGGCCACAGGTTTCAACAATCAAACCTCAGTCATGATCCCAGGACACAGGTTTCCAGAATCAAACCTCAGTCATTTTCCCAGGTAACATGCTTCCAGAAACAAACCTAAGTCATGTTCCCAGGCCACAGGATTCCAGAATCAAACCTCAGTCTTGTTCCCAGGACACAGGTTTCCAGAATCAACCCGATATCATGTTCCCTGGTCACAGTCTTCCAGAATCAAACCTCAGACATGTTGCCAGGCCACAGGTTTCCACCATCAAACCTCAGAAATGTTCCCTGGCCACAGGGTTCCGGAATCAAACCGTTCTCATGTTCCCAGACCACAGGGTTCCAGAATCCACCAATGTCATGTTCCCAGGCCACAGGGTTCCAGGATCAATCCTCAGTTATGTTCCCAGGCTACAGGGTTCCAGAATAAAACCTCAGTCATGTTCCCAGTCCACAGGGTTCCAGAACCAAGGCTCAGTCAGGTTCCCCGGGTCAGTATTCCACAATCTAAACAGATGTCATGTTCCCAGGCCACAGTTTTCAAGAATCACGCTTCAGGCATGTTCCCAGGCCACAAGGAACCAGAATCAAACTTCAGTCATGTTGCCAGGCCATAGGGTAGCACCATCAAACCTCAGCCATATTCCCAGGCCACAGGTTTCCAGAATCAAACGGATTTCATGTTCCCAGGCAACAGGGTACCAGAATCCAAACCGATGTCATGTTCCCAGGCAACAGGATTCCACACTCTAACATCAGTCATCTTCCCAGGCCAATGGTTTCCAGAATCAAACCTCAGTAATATTCCCAGGCCACATGGTTCCAGAATCAAACCTCAGTTGTGTTCCCAGGACACAGGGTTCCAGAATCACACCTCAGTCATATTCCCAGGACACATATTTCCAGAATCAAACCTCACCCATGTTCTCAGGACACAGGGTTCCAGAATCAAACCTCAGTCATGTTCCCTGGACACAGGTTTCAAAAATAAAACCCCAGTCATGTTCCCAGGCCACAGGGTTCCTGAATCAAGCCTCATTCATATTCCCAGGCCACAGGGTTCCACAATTAAACCTCAGTCATGTTCCCAGGCCAGAGTGTTCCACAATCAAACCTATGTCATCTTGCCAGGCCACAGGTTTCCACCATCAATCCTCAGTCCTGTTGCCAGGCCACAGGTTTCCACCATCAATCCTCAGTCATGTTCCCAAGCATGAGGGTTCCACAATCAAACCTCTGTCATGTTGCCAGGCCACAGGGTTCAACCATCAAACCTCAGTCATATTCCCAGGAAACAGGGTTCCAGAATCAAGCCAATGGCATGTTCCCAGACTAGAGGGTTCAAGTATCAGGGCTCAGCCATGTTCCCAGTGCAGAGGGTTCCACCATCAAACCTCAGTCATGGTGACAGTCCACAGGTTTCTGCGATCAAACCACATTCAAGTTCCCAGGCCACAGGGTTCCAGAATCAAGCCTCAGGTATGTTGGAAGGCCACAGGGTACCACCATCAAACCTCAGTCATGTTCCCAGGCCACAGGGTTCCTCCATCAAACATCAATCATGTTCCCAGGACACAGGATTCCAAAATCAAACCAATGTCAAGTTCCCAGGCCATGGGTTTCCAGTACCAGGCCTCAGTCATGTTTCCAGGGCACAGGGTTCCACAATCAAACCTCAGTTATGTTGCCAGTACACAGGTTTCTGCCATCAAACCTCAGTCAAGTTCCCAGGCCACAGATTTCCAGAATCAAACCTCAGTCATATTCCCAGGACACATGTTTCCAGAATCAAACTTCACTCATGTTCTCAGGACACAGGGTTCCAAAATCAAACCTCAGTCCTGTTGCCAGGCCATGGTTACACCATCAATCCTCAATCATGTTCCCAGGCCCGAGTGTTCCACAATCAAACCTAAGTCATCTTGCCAGGCCACAGGTTTCCACCATCAATCCTCAGTCATGTTCCCAGGCCACAGGATTCCACAATCTAACATCAGTCATGTTCCCAGACCAATGGTTTCCAGAATCAAACCTCAATCATGTCCCCAGGACACAGGGTGCCAGAATCAAACCAATGTCAAGTTCCCAGGACATGGGTTTCCAGTACTAGGCCTCAATCATGTTGGCAGAGCACAGGGATCCACAATCAAACCTCAGTCATGTTGCCAGTCCACAGGTTTCTGCCATCAAACCTCAGTCAGGTTCCCAGGCCACAGATTTCCAGAATCAAACCTCAGTCATATTCCCAGGACACATGTTTCCAGAATCAAACCTCACTCATGTTCTCAGGACACAGGGTTCCAGAATCAAACCTCAGTCATGTTCCCTGGACACAGGTTTCAAAAATAAAACCCCAGTCATGTTCCAAGGCCACAGGGTTCCTGAATCAAGCCTCACTCATATTCCCAGGCCACAGGGTTCCACAATTAAACCTCAGTCATATTGCCAGGCCAGAGGGTTCCACAATCAAACCTCAGTCCTGTTGTCAGGCCACGGTTCCACCATCAAGCCTCAGTCATGTTCCCAGGCCAGAGAGTTCCACAATCAAACCTATGTCATCTTGCCAGGGCACAGGTTTCCACTATCAATCCTCAGTCCTGTTGACAGGCCACAGGGTTCCACCATTAAGCCGTTGTCATGTTCCCAAGCCTGAGGGTTCCACAATCAAACCTCTGTCATGTTGCCAGGCCACAGGGTTCAACCATCAAACCTCAGTCATGTTTCCAGGAAATAGGGTTCCAGAATCAGACCAATGGCATGTTCCCAGGCCACGGGGTTCCAGTATCAGGCCTCAGTCATGTTCCCAGGACACAGGATTCCACAATCTAACATCAGTCATGTTCCCAGACCAATGGTTTCCAGAATGAAACCTCAATCATGTCCCCAGGACACAGGGTGCCAGAATCAAACCAATGTCAAGTTCCCAGGTCATGGGTTTCTAGTACCAGGCCACAGTCATGTTTCCTGGGCACAGGGTTCCACAATCAAACCTCAGTCATGTTGCCAGTCCACAGGTTTCTGCCATCAAACCTCAGTCAAGTTCTCAGGCCACAGGGTTCCAGAACCAAGCCTCAGTCAGCTTCCCAGGGCACAGTATTCCACAATCTAAACAGATGTCATGTTCCCAAGTCACAGGTTTCCAGAATCATGTCTCAGTCATGTTCCCAGGCCACAGGTTCCAGAATCAAACCTCAGTCATGTTGCCAGGCCATATGGTACCCCCATCAAACCTCAGTCATATTCCCAGACCACAGGTTTCCAGAATCAAACCGATTTCATGTTCCCAGGCAACAGGGTACCAGAATCCAAACCGATGTCATGTTCCCAGGCCACACGATTCCACAATCTAACATCAGTCATGTTCCCAGACCAATGGTTTCCAGGTTCAAACCTCAGTCATATTCCCAGGGCACATGGTTCCAGAATCAAACCTCACTCATGTTCCCAGGACACAGGGTTCCAGAATCAAACCTCACTCATGTTCCCTGGACACAGGTTTCAAAAATAAATCCCCAGTCATATTCCCAGGCCACAGGGTTCCAGAATCAAGCCTCACTCATATTCCCAGGACACAAGGTTCCACAATTAAACCTCAGTCATGTTCCCAGGCCAGAGTGTTCCACAATCAAACCTAAGTCATCTTGCCAAGCCACAGTGTTCCACCATCAATCCTCAATCATATTCCCAGACCCTGGTTTCCAGAATCAAACCGATTTCATGTTCCCAGGCAACAGGGTACCAGAATCCAAACCAATGTCATGTTCCCTGTAATCAGGGTTCCACCATCAAACCTCAGTCATGTTCCCAGGAAACAGGGTTCCAGAATCAAGCCAATGGCATGTTCGCAGACCACGGGGTTCCAGTATCAGGCCTCAGCCATGTTCCCAGTGCAGAGGGTTCCACCATCAAACCTCAGTCATGTTGACAGTCCACAGGTTTCTGCCATCAAACCACATTCAACTTCCCAGGCCACAGGGTTCCAGAATCAAGCCTCAGGTATGTTGCCAGGCCACAGGGTACCACCATCAAACCTCAGTCATGTTCCCAGGCCACAGGGTTCCTCCATCAAACCTCAATCATGTTCCCAGGACACAGGATTCCAGAATCAAACCAATGTCAAATTCCCAGGCCATGGGTTTCCAGTACCAGGCCTCAGTCAAGTTTCCAGGGCACAGGGTTCCACAATCAAACCTCAGTTATGTTGCCAGTACACAGGTTTCTGCCATCAAACCTCAGTCAAATTCCAAGGCCACAGATTTCCAGAATCAAACCTCAGTCATATTCCCAGGACACATGTTTCCAGAATCAAACCTCACTCATGTTCTCAGGACACAGGGTTCCAGAATCAATCCTCAGTCATGTTCCCTGGACACAGGTTTCAAACATAAAACCCCAGTCATGTTCCCAGGCCACAGGGTTCCACAATTAAACCTCTGTCATATTCCCAGGCCAGAGGGTTCCACAATCAAACCTCAGTCCTCTTGCCAAGCCACGGTTCCACCATCAAACCTCAGTCATGTTCCCTGGACACAGGTTGCAAAAATAAAATCCCAGTCATGTTCCCAGGCCATCGGGGTTCCAGTATCAGGCCTCAGTCATGTTCCCAGGCCACAGGATTCCACAATCTAACATCAGTCATGTTCCCAGACCAATGGTTTCCAGAATCAAACCTCAATCATGTCCCCAGGACACAGGGTGCCAGAATCAAACCAATGTCAAGTTCCCAGGCCATGGGTTTCCAGTACCAGGCCACAGTCATGTTTCCCGGTCACAGGGTTCCACAATCACACCTCAGTCATGTTGCCAGTCCACAGGTTTCTGCCATCAAACCTCAGTCATGTTCCCAGGCCACAAGGTTCCAGAACCAAGCCTCAGTCAGGTTCCCAGGGCACAGTATTGCAGAATCTAAACAGATGTCATGTTCCCAATTCACAGGTTTCCAGAATCACGCCTCAGTCATGTTCCCAGGAATCAGGGTTCCAGAATCAAACCTCAGTCATGTTGCCAGGGCATATGGTATGTGCATCAAACCTCAGTCATATTCCCAGACCACAGGTTTCCAGAATCAACCGATTTCATGTTCCCAGGCAACAGGGTACCAGAATCCAAACCAATGTCATGTTCCCAGGCCACACGTTTCCACAATCTAACATCAGTCATGTTCCGAGGCCAATGGTTTCCAGGAACAAACCTCAGTCATATTCCCAGGCCACAAGGTTCCAGAATCAAACCTCAGTCAAGTTCCTTGGACACAGGTTTCAAAAATAAATCCCCAGTCATATTCCCAGGCCACAGGGTTCCAGAATCAAGCCTCACTCATATTCCCAGGAGACAGGGGTCCACAATTAAACCTCAGTCATATTCCCAGGCCAGAGGGTTCCACAATCAAACCTCCGTCCTTTTGCCAGGCCACGGTTCCACCATCAAGCCTCAGTCATGTTTCCAGACCAGAGTGTTCCACAATGAAACCTAAGTCATCTTGCCAAGCCACAGTGTTCCACCATCAATCCTCAGTCATATTCCCAGGCCCTGGTTTCCAGAATCAAACCGATTTCATGTTCCCAGGCAACAGGGTAACAGAATCCAAAGCGATGTCATGTTCCCTGTAATCAGGGTTCCACCATCAAACCTCAGTCCTGTTGCCAGGCCACTCGATTCAACCATCAAACCTCAGTCATGTTCCCAGGAAACAGGGTTCCAGAATCAAGCCAATGGCATGTTCGCAGACCACGGGGTTCCAGTATCAGGCCTCAGCCATGTTCCCAGTGCAGAGGGTTCCACCATCAAACCTCAGTCATGTTGACAGTCCACAGGTTTCTGCCATCAAACCACATTCACGTTCCCAGGCCACAGGTTTCCAGAAAGAAGCCTCAGGTATGTTGCCAGGCCACAGGGAACCACCATCAAACCTCAGTCAGGTTCCCAGGCCACAGGATTCCACAATCTAACATCAGTCATGTTCCCAGACCAATGGTTTCCAGAATCAAACCTCAGTCATGTCCCCAGGACACAGGGTTCCAGAATGAAACCAATGTCAAGTTCCCAGGCCATGGGTTTCCAGTACCAGGCCTCAATCATGTTTGCAGGGCACAGGGTTCCACTATCAAACCTCAGTCATGTTGCCAGTCCACAGGTTTCTGCCATCAAACCTCAGTCAACTTTCCAGGCCACAGATTTCCAGAATCAAACCTCAGTCATATTTCCAGGACACATGTTTCCAGAATCAAACCTCACCCATGTTCTTAGGATACAGGGTTCCAGAATCAAACCTCAGTCATGTTCCCTGGACACAGGTTTCAAAAATAAAACCCCAGTCATGTTCCCAGGCCACAGGGTTCCTGAATCAAGCCTCACTCATATTCCCAGGCCACAGGGTTCCACAATTAAACCTCAGTCATGTTCCCAGGCCAGAGTGTTCCACAATCAAACCTATGTCATCTTGCCAGGCCACAGGTTTCCACCATCAATCCTCAGTCCTGTTGCCAGGCCATAGGGTTCCACCATCAAGCCTCAGTTATATTCCCAGGAAACAGGGTTCCAGAATCAAGCCAATGGCATGTTCCCAGACCACAGGGTTCAAGTATCAGGCCTCAGCCATGTTCCCAGTGCACAGGGTTCCACCATCAAACCTCAGTCATGGTGACAGTCCACAGGTTTCTGCGATCAAACCACATTCAAGTTGCCAGGCCTCAGGTTTCCAGAATCAAGCCTCAGGTATGTTGGCAGGCCACAGGGTACCACCATCAAACCTCAGTCATGTTCCCAGGCCACAGGGTTCCTCCATCAAACCTCAATCATGTTCGCAGGACACAGGATTCCAAAATCAAACCAATGTCAAGTTCCCAGGCCATGGGTTTCCAGTACCAGGCCTCAGTCATGTTTCCAGGGCACAGGGTTCCACAATCAAACCTCAGTTATGTTGCCAGTACACAGGTTTCTGCCATCAAACCTCAGTCAAGTTCCCAGGCCACAGATTTCCAGAATCAAACCGCAGTCATATTCCCAGGACACATGTTTCCAGAATCAAACCTCACTCATGTTCTCAGGACACAGGGTTCCAGAATCAAACCTCAGTCATGTTCCCTGGACACAGGTTTCAAAAATAAAACCCCAGTCATGTTCCCAGGCCACAGGGTTCCTGAATCAAGCCTCATTCATATTCCCAGGCCACAGGGTTCCACAATTAAACCTCAGTCATATTGCCAGGCCAGAGGGTTCCACAATCAAACCTCAGTCCTGTTGTCAGGCCACGTTTCCACCATCAAGCCTCAGTCATGTTCCCAGGCCAGAGAGTTCCACAATCAAACCTATGTCATCTTGCCAGGCCACAGGTTTCCACTATCAATCCTCAGTCCTGTTGACAGGCCACAGGGTTCCACCATTAAGCCGTTGTCATGTTCCCAAACCTGAGGTTTCCACAATCAAACCTCAGTCCTCTTGCCAGACCACGGTTCCACCATCAAACCTCAGTCATGTTCCCTGGACACAGGTTTCAAAAATAAAATCCCAGTCATGTTCCCAGGCCACAGGGTTCCAGAATCAAGCCTCACTCATATTCCCAGGCCACAGGGCTCCACAATTAAACCTCAGTCATATTCCCAGGCCAGAGGTTTCGACAATCAAACCTCAGTCCTGTTGCCAGGCCACGGTTCCACCATTAAGCCTCAGTCATGTTGCCAGGACATATGGTACCACATCAAACCTCAGTCATGTACCCAGGCCACATTTTTCCAGAATAAAAACGATTTCATGTTCCCAGGCAACAGGGTACCAGTATCCAAACCGATGTCACGTTCCCAGGCCACAGGTTTCCACCATCAAACCTCAGTCCTGGTACCAGGCCACAGGGTTCCACCATCAAGCCTCAGTCATGTTCCCAAACCTGAGGGTTCCACAGTCAATCCTCAGTTATGTTCCCAGGCTCCAGGGTTCTAGAATAAAACCTCAGTCATGTTCGCCGTCCACAGGTTTACAGAACCAAGCCTCAGTCAGGTTCGCAGGGCACAGTATTCCGCAACCTAAACAAATGTCATGTTCCCAGGCCTCAGGGATCCAGAATCAAACATCAGTCATGTTCCCAGGCCAATGGTTTCCAGGATCAAACCTCAGTCATATTCCCAGGCCACATGGTTCCAGAATCAAACCTCACTCATATTCCCAGGACACAGGGTTCCAGAATCAAACCTCAGTCATATTCCCTGGACACAGGTTTCAAAAATAAATCCCCAGTCATATTCCCAGACCACAGGGTTCCAGAATCAAGCCTCACTCATATTCCCAGGACACAGGGTTCCACCATTAAGCCTCAGTCATGTTTCCAGGCCAGAGTGTTCCACAATCAAACCTAAGTCATCTTACCAGGACACAGGGTTCCACCGTCAATCCTCCGTCATATTCCCAGGCCACTGGTTTCCAGAATCAAACCGATTTCATGTTCCCAGGCAACAGGGTACGAGAATCCAAACCGATGTCATGTTCCCTGTAATCAGGGTTCCACCATCAAACCTCAGTCCTGTTGCCAGGCCACAGGGTTCCACCATCAAGCCTCAGTCATGTTCCGAAGCACCAGGGTTCCACAATCAAACCTCAGTCCTGTTGCCAGGCCACAGGGTTCAACCATCAAACCTCAGTCATGTTCCCAGGAAACAGGGTTGCAGAATCAAACCAATGGCATATTCTCAGACCACGGGGTTCCAGTATCAGGCCTCAGCCATGTTCCCAGTGCACAGGGTTCCACCATCAAACCTCAGTCATGTTGATAGTCCACAGGTTTCTGCGATCAAACCACGTTCAAGTTCCCAGGCCACAGGGTTCCAGAATCAAGCCTCAGTCATATTCCCAAGACACAGGGTTCCACCATTAAGCCTCAGTCATATTCCCAGGCCACATGGTTCCAGAATCAAACCTCAGTCGTGTTCCCAGGACACAGGGTTCCAGAATAGAACCTCAGTCATATTCCCAGTCCAGAGGGTCCCACAATCAAACCTCAGTCTTGTTGCCAGACCACGGTTCCACTATCAAGCCTCAGTCATATTCCCAGGCCAGAGTGTTCCACAATCAAACCTGAGTCATCTTGCCAAGCCACAGGGTTCCACCCTCAAACCTCAGTCATGTTGCCAGGCCACAGGGTCCCACCGTCAAGCCTCACTCATGTTCCCAAGCCTGAGGGTTCCACTATCAAACCTCAATCATGTTGCCAGGACAGAGAGTTCAACCATCACACCTCAGTCATGTTCCCAGTAAACAGGGCTGCAGAATCAAACCAATGTCATGTTCCCACGCCACGGGGTTCCAGTATCAGGCCTCAGTCATGTTGCCCGTGCACAGGGTTCCACAATCAAACCTCAGTCATGTTGCCAGTCCACAGGTTTCTGCCATCAAACCTCAGTCAAGTTGCCAGGCCACAGGTTTCCAGAATCAAGCCTCAGTCATTTTGCCAGGCCAGAGTGTTCCACCATCAAAACTCAGTCATGATCCCAGGCCACATGTTTCCACAATGAAACCTCAGTCATTTTCCCAGGCCAAAGGTTTCCAGAATCAAACCTCAGTCATATTCCCAGGACACATGGTTCCAGAATCAAACCTGAGTCATGTTCGCAGGCCACAGGTTTCAACAATCAAACCTCAGTCATGATCCCAGGACACAGGTTTCCAGAGTCAAACCTCAGTCATTTTCCCAGGTAACATGCTTCCAGAAACAAACCTAAGTCATGTTCCCAGGCCACAGGATTCCAGAATCAAACCTCAGTCTTGTTCCCAGGACACAGGTTTCCAGAATCAACCCGATATCATGTTCCCTGGTCACAGTCTTCCAGAATCAAACCTCAGTCATGTTGCCAGGCCACAGGTTTCCACCATCAAACCTCAGAAATGTTCCCTGGCCACAGGGTTCCAGAATCAAACCGTTCTCATGTTCCCAGGCCACAGGGTTCCCGAATCCACCAATGTCATGTTCCCAGGCCACAGGGTTCCAGGATCAATCCTCAGTTATGTTCCCAGGCTACAGGGTTCCAGAATAAAACCTCAGTCATGTTCCCAGTCCACAGGGTTCCAGAACCAAGGCTCAGTCAGGTTCCCCGGGTCAGTATTCCACAATCTAAACAGATGTCATGTTCCCAGGCCACAGTTTTCAAGAATCACACCTCAGTCATGTTCCCAGGCCACAAGGAACCAGAATCAAACTTCAGTCATGTTGCCAGGCCATAGGGTAGCACCATCAAACCTCAGCCATATTCCCAGGCCACAGGTTTCCAGAATCAAACGGATTTCATGTTCCCAGGCAACAGGGTACCAGAATCCAAACCAATGTCATGTTCCCAGGCAACAGGATTCCACACTCTAACATCAGTCATCTTCCCAGGCCAATGGTTTCCAGAATCAAACCTCAGTCATATTCCCAGGCCACATGGTTCCAGAATCAAACCTCAGTTGTGTTCCCAGGACACAGGGTTCCAGAATCACACCTCAGTCATATTCCCAGGACACATATTTCCAGAATCAAACCTCACCCATGTTCTCAGGACACAGGGTTCCAGAATCAAACCTCAGTCATGTTCCCTGGACACAGGTTTCAAAAATAAAACCCCAGTCATGTTCCCAGGCCACAGGGTTCCTGAATCAAGCCTCAGTCATGTTCCCAGGCCACAGGATTCCACAATCTAACATCAGTCATGTTCCCAGACCAATGGTTTCCAGAATGAAACCTCAATCATGTCCCCAGGACACAAGGTGCCAGAATCAAACCAATGTCAAGTTCCCAGGCCATGGATTTCCAGTACCAGGCCACAGTCATGTTTCCCGGTCACAGGGTTCCACAATCACACCTCAGTCATGTTGCCAGTCCACAGGTTTCTGCCATCAAACCTCAGTCAAGATCCCAGGCCACAAGTTTCCAGAACCAAGCCTCAGTCAGGTTCCCAGGGCACAGTATTCCACAATCTAAACAGATGTCATGTTCCCAAGTCACAGGTTTCCAGAATCACGCCTCAGTCATGTTCCCAGGCCACAGGGTTCCAGAATCAAACCTCAGTCATGTTGCCAGGCCATATGGTACACGCATCAAACCTCAGTCATATTCCCAAACCACAGTTTTCCAAAATCAACCGATTTCATGTTCCCAGGCAACAGGGTACCAGAATCCAAGCCGATGTCATGTTCCCAGGCCACACGATTCCACAATCTAACATCAGTCATGTTCCCAGGCCAATGGTTTCCAGGATCAAACCTCAGTCATATTCCCAAGCCACATGGTTCCAGAATCAAACCTCACTCATATTGCCAGGACACAGGGTTCCAGAATCAAACCTCAGTCATATTCCCTGGACACAGGTTTCAAAAATAAATCCGCAGTCATATTCCAAGACCACAGGGTTCCAGAATCAAGCCTCACTCATATTCCCAGGACACAGGGTTCCACAATTAAACCTCAGTCATATTCCCAGGCCAGAGGGTTCCACAATCAAACCTCAGTCCTGTTGCCAGGCCACGGTTCCACCATCAAGCCTCAGTCATGTTCTCAGGCCAGAGTGTTCCACAATCAAACCTAAGTCATCTTACCAGGCCACAGGGTTCCACCGTCAATCCTCCGTCATATTCGCAGGCCACTGGTTTCCAGAATCAAACCGATTTCATGTTCCCAGGCAACAGGGTACGAGAATCCAAACAGATGTCATGTTCCCTGTAATCAGGGTTCCACCATCAAACCTCCCTCCTGTTGCCAGGCCACAGGGTTCCACCATCAATCCTCAGTCATGTTCCGAAGCACCAGGGTTCCACAATCAAACCTCAGTCCTGTTGCCAGGCCACAGGGTTCAACCATCAAACCTAAGTCATGTTCCCAGGAAACAGGGTTGCAGAATCAAACCAATGGCATATTCCCAGACCACGGGGTTCCAGTATCAGGCCTCAGCCATGTTCCCAGTGCACAGGGTTCCACCATCAAACCTCAGTCATGTTGATAGTCCACAGGTTTCTGCGATCAAACCACGTTCAAGTTCCCAGGCCACAGGGTTCCAGAATCAAGCCTCAGTCATTTTGCCAGGCCAGAGTGTTCCACCATCAAACCTCAGTCATGATCCCAGGCCACATGTTTCCACAATGAAACCTCAGTCATTTTCCCACGCCAGAGGTTTCCAGAATCAAACCTCAGTCATATTTCCAGGACACATGGTTCCAGAATCAAACCTGAGTCATGTTCGCAGGTCGCAGGTTTCAACAATCAAACCTCAGTCATGTTCCCATGACACAGGGTCCCAGAATCAAACCTCAGTCTTGTTCCCAGGACACAGGTTTCCAGAATCAACCCGATATCATGTTCCCTGGCCACAGTCTTCCAAAATAAAACCTCAGTCATGTAGCCAGGCTACAGGTTTCCACCATCAAACCTCAGTTATCTTCCCAGTAAACAGGGCTCCAGAATCAAACCAATGTCATGTTCCCACGCCACGGGGTTCCAGTATCAGGCCTCAGCCATCTTCCCAGGCCACAGGGTTCCACAATCAAACCTCAGTCCTGTTGCCAGACCACGGTTCCAACATCAAGCCTCAGTCATGTTCCCAGGCCAGAGTTTTCCACAATCAAACCTAAGTCATCTTGCCAAGCCACAGGGTTCCACCATCAAACTTCAGTTATGTTGCCAGCCACAGGGTTCCACCATCAACCCTCACTCATGTTTCCAAGCCTGAGTGTTCCACTATTAAACCTCAATCATGTTGCCAGGCCACAGGGTTAAACCATCAAACCTCAGTCATGTTCCCAGTAAACAGGGCTCCAGAATCAAACCAATGTCATGTTCCCACGCCACGGGGTTCCAGTATCAGGCCTCAGTCATGTTCCCCGTGCACAGGGTTCCACAATCAAACCTCAGTCATGTTGCCAGTCCACAGGTTTCTGCCATCAAACCTCAGTCAAGTTGCCAGGCCCAGGGTTCCAGAATCAAGCCTCAGTCATTTTGCCAGGCCAGAGTGTTCCACCATCAAACCTCAGTCATGATCCCAGGCCACATGTTTCCACAATGAAACCTCAGTCATTTTCCCAGGCCAAAGGTTTCCAGAATCAAACCTCAGTCATATTCCCAGGACACATGGTTCCAGAATCAAACCTGAGTCATGTTCGCAGGCCACAGGTTTCAACAATCAAACCTCAGTCATGATCCCAGGACACAGGTTTCCAGAATCAAACCTCAGTCATTTTCCCAGGTAACATGCTTCCAGAAACAAACCTAAGTCATGTTCCCAGGCCACAGGATTCCAGAATCAAACCTCAGTCTTGTTCCCAGGACACAGGTTTCCAGAATCAACCCGATATCATGTTCCCTGGTCACAGTCTTCCAGAATCAAACCTCAGACATGTTGCCAGGCCACAGGTTTCCACCATCAAACCTCAGAAATGTTCCCTGGCCACAGGGTTCCGGAATCAAAACGTTCTCATGTTCCCAGACCACAGGGTTCCAGAATCCACCAATGTCATGTTCCCAGGCCACAGGGTTCCAGGATCAATCCTCAGTTATGTTCCCAGGCTACAGGGTTCCAGAATAAAACCTCAGTCATGTTCCCAGTCCACAGGGTTCCAGAACCAAGGCTCAGTCAGGTTCCCCGGGTCAGTATTCCACAATCTAAACAGATGTCATGTTCCCAGGCCACAGTTTTCAAGAATCACGCTTCAGGCATGTTCCCAGGCCACAAGGAACCAGAATCAAACTTCAGTCATGTTGCCAGGCCATAGGGTAGCACCATCAAACCTCAGCCATATTCCCAGGCCACAGGTTTCCAGAATCAAACGGATTTCATGTTCCCAGGCAACAGGGTACCAGAATCCAAACCGATGTCATGTTCCCAGGCAACAGGATTCCACACTCTAACATCAGTCATCTTCCCAGGCCAATGGTTTCCAGAATCAAACCTCAGTAATATTCCCAGGCCACATGGTTCCAGAATCAAACCTCAGTTGTGTTCCCAGGACACAGGGTTCCAGAATCACACCTCAGTCATATTCCCAGGACACATATTTCCAGAATCAAACCTCACCCATGTTCTCAGGACACAGGGTTCCAGAATCAAACCTCAGTCATGTTCCCTGGACACAGGTTTCAAAAATAAAACCCCAGTCATGTTCCCAGGCCACAGGGTTCCTGAATCAAGCCTCATTCATATTCCCAGGCCACAGGGTTCCACAATTAAACCTCAGTCATGTTCCCAGGCCAGAGTGTTCCACAATCAAACCTATGTCATCTTGCCAGGCCACAGGTTTCCACCATCAATCCTCAGTCCTGTTGCCAGGCCACAGGTTTCCACCATCAATCCTCAGTCATGTTCCCAAGCATGAGGGTTCCACAATCAAACCTCTGTCATGTTGCCAGGCCACAGGGTTCAACCATCAAACCTCAGTCATATTCCCAGGAAACAGGGTTCCAGAATCAAGCCAATGGCATGTTCCCAGACTAGAGGGTTCAAGTATCAGGGCTCAGCCATGTTCCCAGTGCAGAGGGTTCCACCATCAAACCTCAGTCATGGTGACAGTCCACAGGTTTCTGCGATCAAACCACATTCAAGTTCCCAGGCCACAGGGTTCCAGAATCAAGCCTCAGGTATGTTGGAAGGCCACAGGGTACCACCATCAAACCTCAGTCATGTTCCCAGGCCACAGGGTTCCTCCATCAAACATCAATCATGTTCCCAGGACACAGGATTCCAAAATCAAACCAATGTCAAGTTCCCAGGCCATGGGTTTCCAGTACCAGGCCTCAGTCATGTTTCCAGGGCACAGGGTTCCACAATCAAACCTCAGTTATGTTGCCAGTACACAGGTTTCTGCCATCAAACCTCAGTCAAGTTCCCAGGCCACAGATTTCCAGAATCAAACCTCAGTCATATTCCCAGGACACATGTTTCCAGAATCAAACTTCACTCATGTTCTCAGGACACAGGGTTCCAAAATCAAACCTCAGTCCTGTTGCCAGGCCATGGTTACACCATCAATCCTCAATCATGTTCCCAGGCCCGAGTGTTCCACAATCAAACCTAAGTCATCTTGCCAGGCCACAGGTTTCCACCATCAATCCTCAGTCATGTTCCCAGGCCACAGGATTCCACAATCTAACATCAGTCATGTTCCCAGACCAATGGTTTCCAGAATCAAACCTCAATCATGTCCCCAGGACACAGGGTGCCAGAATCAAACCAATGTCAAGTTCCCAGGACATGGGTTTCCAGTACTAGGCCTCAATCATGTTGGCAGAGCACAGGGATCCACAATCAAACCTCAGTCATGTTGCCAGTCCACAGGTTTCTGCCATCAAACCTCAGTCAGGTTCCCAGGCCACAGATTTCCAGAATCAAACCTCAGTCATATTCCCAGGACACATGTTTCCAGAATCAAACCTCACTCATGTTCTCAGGACACAGGGTTCCAGAATCAAACCTCAGTCATGTTCCCTGGACACAGGTTTCAAAAATAAAACCCCAGTCATGTTCCAAGGCCACAGGGTTCCTGAATCAAGCCTCACTCATATTCCCAGGCCACAGGGGTTCCACAATTAAACCTCAGTCATATTGCCAGGCCAGAGGGTTCCACAATCAAACCTCAGTCCTGTTGTCAGGCCACGGTTCCACCATCAAGCCTCAGTCATGTTCCCAGGCCAGAGAGTTCCACAATCAAACCTATGTCATCTTGCCAGGGCACAGGTTTCCACTATCAATCCTCAGTCCTGTTGACAGGCCACAGGGTTCCACCATTAAGCCGTTGTCATGTTCCCAAGCCTGAGGGTTCCACAATCAAACCTCTGTCATGTTGCCAGGCCACAGGGTTCAACCATCAAACCTCAGTCATGTTTCCAGGAAATAGGGTTCCAGAATCAGACCAATGGCATGTTCCCAGGCCACGGGGTTCCAGTATCAGGCCTCAGTCATGTTCCCAGGACACAGGATTCCACAATCTAACATCAGTCATGTTCCCAGACCAATGGTTTCCAGAATGAAACCTCAATCATGTCCCCAGGACACAGGGTGCCAGAATCAAACCAATGTCAAGTTCCCAGGTCATGGGTTTCTAGTACCAGGCCACAGTCATGTTTCCTGGGCACAGGGTTCCACAATCAAACCTCAGTCATGTTGCCAGTCCACAGGTTTCTGCCATCAAACCTCAGTCAAGTTCTCAGGCCACAGGGTTCCAGAACCAAGCCTCAGTCAGCTTCCCAGGGCACAGTATTCCACAATCTAAACAGATGTCATGTTCCCAAGTCACAGGTTTCCAGAATCATGTCTCAGTCATGTTCCCAGGCCACAGGTTCCAGAATCAAACCTCAGTCATGTTGCCAGGCCATATGGTACCCCCATCAAACCTCAGTCATATTCCCAGACCACAGGTTTCCAGAATCAAACCGATTTCATGTTCCCAGGCAACAGGGTACCAGAATCCAAACCGATGTCATGTTCCCAGGCCACACGATTCCACAATCTAACATCAGTCATGTTCCCAGACCAATGGTTTCCAGGTTCAAACCTCAGTCATATTCCCAGGGCACATGGTTCCAGAATCAAACCTCACTCATGTTCCCAGGACACAGGGTTCCAGAATCAAACCTCACTCATGTTCCCTGGACACAGGTTTCAAAAATAAATCCCCAGTCATATTCCCAGGCCACAGGGTTCCAGAATCAAGCCTCACTCATATTCCCAGGACACAAGGTTCCACAATTAAACCTCAGTCATGTTCCCAGGCCAGAGTGTTCCACAATCAAACCTAAGTCATCTTGCCAAGCCACAGTGTTCCACCATCAATCCTCAATCATATTCCCAGACCCTGGTTTCCAGAATCAAACCGATTTCATGTTCCCAGGCAACAGGGTACCAGAATCCAAACCAATGTCATGTTCCCTGTAATCAGGGTTCCACCATCAAACCTCAGTCATGTTCCCAGGAAACAGGGTTCCAGAATCAAGCCAATGGCATGTTCGCAGACCACGGGGTTCCAGTATCAGGCCTCAGCCATGTTCCCAGTGCAGAGGGTTCCACCATCAAACCTCAGTCATGTTGACAGTCCACAGGTTTCTGCCATCAAACCACATTCAACTTCCCAGGCCACAGGGTTCCAGAATCAAGCCTCAGGTATGTTGCCAGGCCACAGGGTACCACCATCAAACCTCAGTCATGTTCCCAGGCCACAGGGTTCCTCCATCAAACCTCAATCATGTTCCCAGGACACAGGATTCCAGAATCAAACCAATGTCAAATTCCCAGGCCATGGGTTTCCAGTACCAGGCCTCAGTCAAGTTTCCAGGGCACAGGGTTCCACAATCAAACCTCAGTTATGTTGCCAGTACACAGGTTTCTGCCATCAAACCTCAGTCAAATTCCAAGGCCACAGATTTCCAGAATCAAACCTCAGTCATATTCCCAGGACACATGTTTCCAGAATCAAACCTCACTCATGTTCTCAGGACACAGGGTTCCAGAATCAATCCTCAGTCATGTTCCCTGGACACAGGTTTCAAACATAAAACCCCAGTCATGTTCCCAGGCCACAGGGTTCCACAATTAAACCTCTGTCATATTCCCAGGCCAGAGGGTTCCACAATCAAACCTCAGTCCTCTTGCCAAGCCACGGTTCCACCATCAAACCTCAGTCATGTTCCCTGGACACAGGTTGCAAAAATAAAATCCCAGTCATGTTCCCAGGCCATCGGGGTTCCAGTATCAGGCCTCAGTCATGTTCCCAGGCCACAGGATTCCACAATCTAACATCAGTCATGTTCCCAGACCAATGGTTTCCAGAATCAAACCTCAATCATGTCCCCAGGACACAGGGTGCCAGAATCAAACCAATGTCAAGTTCCCAGGCCATGGGTTTCCAGTACCAGGCCACAGTCATGTTTCCCGGTCACAGGGTTCCACAATCACACCTCAGTCATGTTGCCAGTCCACAGGTTTCTGCCATCAAACCTCAGTCATGTTCCCAGGCCACAAGGTTCCAGAACCAAGCCTCAGTCAGGTTCCCAGGGCACAGTATTGCAGAATCTAAACAGATGTCATGTTCCCAATTCACAGGTTTCCAGAATCACGCCTCAGTCATGTTCCCAGGAATCAGGGTTCCAGAATCAAACCTCAGTCATGTTGCCAGGGCATATGGTATGTGCATCAAACCTCAGTCATATTCCCAGACCACAGGTTTCCAGAATCAACCGATTTCATGTTCCCAGGCAACAGGGTACCAGAATCCAAACCAATGTCATGTTCCCAGGCCACACGTTTCCACAATCTAACATCAGTCATGTTCCGAGGCCAATGGTTTCCAGGAACAAACCTCAGTCATATTCCCAGGCCACAAGGTTCCAGAATCAAACCTCAGTCAAGTTCCTTGGACACAGGTTTCAAAAATAAATCCCCAGTCATATTCCCAGGCCACAGGGTTCCAGAATCAAGCCTCACTCATATTCCCAGGAGACAGGGGTCCACAATTAAACCTCAGTCATATTCCCAGGCCAGAGGGTTCCACAATCAAACCTCCGTCCTTTTGCCAGGCCACGGTTCCACCATCAAGCCTCAGTCATGTTTCCAGACCAGAGTGTTCCACAATGAAACCTAAGTCATCTTGCCAAGCCACAGTGTTCCACCATCAATCCTCAGTCATATTCCCAGGCCCTGGTTTCCAGAATCAAACCGATTTCATGTTCCCAGGCAACAGGGTAACAGAATCCAAAGCGATGTCATGTTCCCTGTAATCAGGGTTCCACCATCAAACCTCAGTCCTGTTGCCAGGCCACTCGATTCAACCATCAAACCTCAGTCATGTTCCCAGGAAACAGGGTTCCAGAATCAAGCCAATGGCATGTTCGCAGACCACGGGGTTCCAGTATCAGGCCTCAGCCATGTTCCCAGTGCAGAGGGTTCCACCATCAAACCTCAGTCATGTTGACAGTCCACAGGTTTCTGCCATCAAACCACATTCACGTTCCCAGGCCACAGGTTTCCAGAAAGAAGCCTCAGGTATGTTGCCAGGCCACAGGGAACCACCATCAAACCTCAGTCAGGTTCCCAGGCCACAGGATTCCACAATCTAACATCAGTCATGTTCCCAGACCAATGGTTTCCAGAATCAAACCTCAGTCATGTCCCCAGGACACAGGGTTCCAGAATGAAACCAATGTCAAGTTCCCAGGCCATGGGTTTCCAGTACCAGGCCTCAATCATGTTTGCAGGGCACAGGGTTCCACTATCAAACCTCAGTCATGTTGCCAGTCCACAGGTTTCTGCCATCAAACCTCAGTCAACTTTCCAGGCCACAGATTTCCAGAATCAAACCTCAGTCATATTTCCAGGACACATGTTTCCAGAATCAAACCTCACCCATGTTCTTAGGATACAGGGTTCCAGAATCAAACCTCAGTCATGTTCCCTGGACACAGGTTTCAAAAATAAAACCCCAGTCATGTTCCCAGGCCACAGGGTTCCTGAATCAAGCCTCACTCATATTCCCAGGCCACAGGGTTCCACAATTAAACCTCAGTCATGTTCCCAGGCCAGAGTGTTCCACAATCAAACCTATGTCATCTTGCCAGGCCACAGGTTTCCACCATCAATCCTCAGTCCTGTTGCCAGGCCATAGGGTTCCACCATCAAGCCTCAGTTATATTCCCAGGAAACAGGGTTCCAGAATCAAGCCAATGGCATGTTCCCAGACCACAGGGTTCAAGTATCAGGCCTCAGCCATGTTCCCAGTGCACAGGGTTCCACCATCAAACCTCAGTCATGGTGACAGTCCACAGGTTTCTGCGATCAAACCACATTCAAGTTGCCAGGCCTCAGGGTTCCAGAATCAAGCCTCAGGTATGTTGGCAGGCCACAGGGTACCACCATCAAACCTCAGTCATGTTCCCAGGCCACAGGGTTCCTCCATCAAACCTCAATCATGTTCGCAGGACACAGGATTCCAAAATCAAACCAATGTCAAGTTCCCAGGCCATGGGTTTCCAGTACCAGGCCTCAGTCATGTTTCCAGGGCACAGGGTTCCACAATCAAACCTCAGTTATGTTGCCAGTACACAGGTTTCTGCCATCAAACCTCAGTCAAGTTCCCAGGCCACAGATTTCCAGAATCAAACCGCAGTCATATTCCCAGGACACATGTTTCCAGAATCAAACCTCACTCATGTTCTCAGGACACAGGGTTCCAGAATCAAACCTCAGTCATGTTCCCTGGACACAGGTTTCAAAAATAAAACCCCAGTCATGTTCCCAGGCCACAGGGTTCCTGAATCAAGCCTCATTCATATTCCCAGGCCACAGGGTTCCACAATTAAACCTCAGTCATATTGCCAGGCCAGAGGGTTCCACAATCAAACCTCAGTCCTGTTGTCAGGCCACGTTTCCACCATCAAGCCTCAGTCATGTTCCCAGGCCAGAGAGTTCCACAATCAAACCTATGTCATCTTGCCAGGCCACAGGTTTCCACTATCAATCCTCAGTCCTGTTGACAGGCCACAGGGTTCCACCATTAAGCCGTTGTCATGTTCCCAAACCTGAGGTTTCCACAATCAAACCTCAGTCCTCTTGCCAGACCACGGTTCCACCATCAAACCTCAGTCATGTTCCCTGGACACAGGTTTCAAAAATAAAATCCCAGTCATGTTCCCAGGCCACAGGGTTCCAGAATCAAGCCTCACTCATATTCCCAGGCCACAGGGCTCCACAATTAAACCTCAGTCATATTCCCAGGCCAGAGGTTTCGACAATCAAACCTCAGTCCTGTTGCCAGGCCACGGTTCCACCATTAAGCCTCAGTCATGTTGCCAGGACATATGGTACCACATCAAACCTCAGTCATGTACCCAGGCCACATTTTTCCAGAATAAAAACGATTTCATGTTCCCAGGCAACAGGGTACCAGTATCCAAACCGATGTCACGTTCCCAGGCCACAGGTTTCCACCATCAAACCTCAGTCCTGGTACCAGGCCACAGGGTTCCACCATCAAGCCTCAGTCATGTTCCCAAACCTGAGGGTTCCACAATCAATCCTCAGTTATGTTCCCAGGCTCCAGGGTTCTAGAATAAAACCTCAGTCATGTTCGCCGTCCACAGGTTTACAGAACCAAGCCTCAGTCAGGTTCGCAGGGCACAGTATTCCGCAACCTAAACAAATGTCATGTTCCCAGGCCTCAGGGATCCAGAATCAAACATCAGTCATGTTCCCAGGCCAATGGTTTCCAGGATCAAACCTCAGTCATATTCCCAGGCCACATGGTTCCAGAATCAAACCTCACTCATATTCCCAGGACACAGGGTTCCAGAATCAAACCTCAGTCATATTCCCTGGACACAGGTTTCAAAAATAAATCCCCAGTCATATTCCCAGACCACAGGGTTCCAGAATCAAGCCTCACTCATATTCCCAGGACACAGGGTTCCACCATTAAGCCTCAGTCATGTTTCCAGGCCAGAGTGTTCCACAATCAAACCTAAGTCATCTTACCAGGACACAGGGTTCCACCGTCAATCCTCCGTCATATTCCCAGGCCACTGGTTTCCAGAATCAAACCGATTTCATGTTCCCAGGCAACAGGGTACGAGAATCCAAACCGATGTCATGTTCCCTGTAATCAGGGTTCCACCATCAAACCTCAGTCCTGTTGCCAGGCCACAGGGTTCCACCATCAAGCCTCAGTCATGTTCCGAAGCACCAGGGTTCCACAATCAAACCTCAGTCCTGTTGCCAGGCCACAGGGTTCAACCATCAAACCTCAGTCATGTTCCCAGGAAACAGGGTTGCAGAATCAAACCAATGGCATATTCTCAGACCACGGGGTTCCAGTATCAGGCCTCAGCCATGTTCCCAGTGCACAGGGTTCCACCATCAAACCTCAGTCATGTTGATAGTCCACAGGTTTCTGCGATCAAACCACGTTCAATTTCCCAGGCCACAGGGTTCCAGAATCAAGCCTCAGTCATTTTGCCAGGCCAGAGTGTTCCACCATCAAACCTCAGTCATATTCCCAGGCCACATGGTTCCAGAATCAAACCTCAGTCGTGTTCCCAGGACACAGGGTTCCAGAATAGAACCTCAGTCATATTCCCAGTCCAGAGGGTCCCACAATCAAACCTCAGTCTTGTTGCCAGACCAACGGTTCCACTATCAAGCCTCAGTCATATTCCCAGGCCAGAGTGTTCCACAATCAAACCTGAGTCATCTTGCCAAGCCACAGGGTTCCACCCTCAAACCTCAGTCATGTTGCCAGGCCACAGGGTCCCACCGTCAAGCCTCACTCATGTTCCCAAGCCTGAGGGTTCCACTATCAAACCTCAATCATGTTGCCAGGACAGAGGGTTCAACCATCACACCTCAGTCATGTTCCCAGTAAACAGGGCTGCAGAATCAAACCAATGTCATGTTCCCACGCCACGGGGTTCCAGTATCAGGCCTCAGTCATGTTGCCCGTGCACAGGGTTCCACAATCAAACCTCAGTCATGTTGCCAGTCCACAGGTTTCTGCCATCAAACCTCAGTCAAGTTGCCAGGCCACAGGTTTCCAGAATCAAGCCTCAGTCATTTTGCCAGGCCAGAGTGTTCCACCATCAAACCTCAGTCATGATCCCAGGCCACATGTTTCCACAATGAAACCTCAGTCATTTTCCCAGGCCAAAGGTTTCCAGAATCAAACCTCAGTCATATTCCCAGGACACATGGTTCCAGAATCAAACCTTAGTCATGTTCGCAGGCCACAGGTTTCAACAATCAAACCTCAGTCATGATCCCAGGACACAGGTTTCCAGAGTCAAACCTCAGTCATTTTCCCAGGTAACATGCTTCCAGAAACAAACCTAAGTCATGTTCCCAGGCCACAGGATTCCAGAATCAAACCTCAGTCTTGTTCCCAGGACACAGGTTTCCAGAATCAACCCGATATCATGTTCCCTGGTCACAGTCTTCCAGAATCAAACCTCAGTCATGTTGCCAGGCCACAGGTTTCCACCATCAAACCTCAGAAATGTTCCCTGGCCACAGGGTTCCAGAATCAAACCGTTCTCATGTTCCCAGGCCACAGGGTTCCCGAATCCACCAATGTCATGTTCCCAGGCCACAGGGTTCCAGGATCAATCCTCAGTTATGTTCCCAGGCTACAGGGTTCCAGAATAAAACCTCAGTCATGTTCCCAGTCCACAGGGTTCCAGAACCAAGGCTCAGTCAGGTTCCCCGGGTCAGTATTCCACAATCTAAACAGATGTCATGTTCCCAGGCCACAGTTTTCAAGAATCACACCTCAGTCATGTTCCCAGGCCACAAGGAACCAGAATCAAACTTCAGTCATGTTGCCAGGCCATAGGGTAGCACCATCAAACCTCAGCCATATTCCCAGGCCACAGGTTTCCAGAATCAAACGGATTTCATGTTCCCAGGCAACAGGGTACCAGAATCCAAACCGATGTCATGTTCCCAGGCAACAGGATTCCACACTCTAACATCAGTCATCTTCCCAGGCCAATGGTTTCCAGAATCAAACCTCAGTCATATTCCCAGGCCACATGGTTCCAGAATCAAACCTCAGTTGTGTTCCCAGGACACAGGGTTCCAGAATCACACCTCAGTCATATTCCCAGGACACATATTTCCAGAATCAAACCTCACCCATGTTCCCAGGACACAGGGTTCCTGAATCAAGCCTCAGTCATGTTCCCAGGCCACAGGATTCCACAATCTAACATCAGTCATGTTCCCAGACCAATGGTTTCCAGAATGAAACCTCAATCATGTCCCCAGGACACAAGGTGCCAGAATCAAACCAATGTCAAGTTCCCAGGCCATGGATTTCCAGTACCAGGCCACAGTCATGTTTCCCGGTCACAGGGTTCCACAATCACACCTCAGTCATGTTGCCAGTCCACAGGTTTCTGCCATCAAACCTCAGTCAAGATCCCAGGCCACAAGTTTCCAGAACCAAGCCTCAGTCAGGTTCCCAGGGCACAGTATTCCACAATCTAAACAGATGTCATGTTCCCAAGTCACAGGTTTCCAGAATCACGCCTCAGTCATGTTCCCAGGCCACAGGGTTCCAGAATCAAACCTCAGTCATGTTGCCAGGCCATATGGTACACGCATCAAACCTCAGTCATATTCCCAAACCACAGTTTTCCAAAATCAACCGATTTCATGTTCCCAGGCAACAGGGTACCAGAATCCAAGCCGATGTCATGTTCCCAGGCCACACGATTCCACAATCTAACATCAGTCATGTTCCCAGGCCAATGGTTTCCAGGATCAAACCTCAGTCATATTCCCAAGCCACATGGTTCCAGAATCAAACCTCACTCATATTGCCAGGACACAGGGTTCCAGAATCAAACCTCAGTCATATTCCCTGGACACAGGTTTCAAAAATAAATCCGCAGTCATATTCCAAGACCACAGGGTTCCAGAATCAAGCCTCACTCATATTCCCAGGCCACAGGGTTCCACAATTAAACCTCAGTCATGTTCCCAGGCCAGAGTGTTCCACAATCAAACCTATGTCATCTTGCCAGGCCACAGGTTTCCACCATCAATCCTCAGTCCTGTTGCCAGGCCACAGGTTTCCACCATCAATCCTCAGTCATGTTCCCAAGCATGAGGGTTCCACAATCAAACCTCTGTCATGTTGCCAGGCCACAGGGTTCAACCATCAAACCTCAGTCATATTCCCAGGAAACAGGGTTCCAGAATCAAGCCAATGGCATGTTCCCAGACTAGAGGGTTCAAGTATCAGGCCTCAGCCATGTTGCCAGTGCAGAGGGTTCCACCATCAAACCTCAGTCATGGTGACAGTCCACAGGTTTCTGCGATCAAACCACATTCAAGTTCCCAGGCCACAGGGTTCCAGAATCAAGCCTCAGGTATGTTGGAAGGCCACAGGGTACCACCATCAAACCTCAGTCATGTTCCCAGGCCACAGGGTTCCTCCATCAAACATCAATCATGTTCCCAGGACACAGGATTCCAAAATCAAACCAATGTCAAGTTCCCAGGCCATGGGTTTCCAGTACCAGGCCTCAGTCATGTTTCCAGGGCACAGGGTTCCACAATCAAACCTCAGTTATGTTGCCAGTACACAGGTTTCTGCCATCAAACCTCAGTCAAGTTCCCAGGCCACAGATTTCCAGAATCAAACCTCAGTCATATTCCCAGGACACATGTTTCCAGAATCAAACTTCACTCATGTTCTCAGGACACAGGGTTCCACAATCAAACCTCAGTCCTGTTGCCAGGCCATGGTTACACCATCAATCCTCAATCATGTTCCCAGGCCAGAGTGTTCCACAATCAAACCTAAGTCATCTTGCCAGGCCACAGGTTTCCACCATCAATCCTCAGTCATGTTCCCAGGCCACAGGATTCCACAATCTAACATCAGTCATGTTCCCAGACCAATGGTTTCCAGAATCAAACCTCAATCATGTCCCCAGGACACAGGGTGCCAGAATCAAACCAATGTCAAGTTCCCAGGACATGGGTTTCCAGTACTAGGCCTCAATCATGTTGGCAGAGCACAGGGATCCACAATCAAACCTCAGTCATGTTGCCAGTCCACAGGTTTCTGCCATCAAACCTCAGTCAGGTTCCCAGGCCACAGATTTCCAGAATCAAACCTCAGTCATATTCCCAGGACACATGTTTCCAGAATCAAACCTCACTCATGTTCTCAGGACACAGGGTTCCAGAATCAAACCTCAGTCATGTTCCCTGGACACAGGTTTCAAAAATAAAACCCCAGTCATGTTCCCAGGCCACAGGGTTCCTGAATCAAGCCTCACTCATATTCCCAGGCCACAGGGTTCCACAATTAAACCTCAGTCATATTGCCAGGCCAGAGGGTTCCACAATCAAACCTCAGTCCTGTTGTCAGGCCACGGTTCCACCATCAAGCCTCAGTCATGTTCCCAGGCCAGAGAGTTCCACAATCAAACCTATGTCATCTTGCCAGGGCACAGGTTTCCACTATCAATCCTCAGTCCTGTTGACAGGCCACAGGGTTCCACCATTAAGCCGTTGTCATGTTCCCAAGCCTGAGGGTTCCACAATCAAACCTCTGTCATGTTGCCAGGCCACAGGGTTCAACCATCAAACCTCAGTCATGTTTCCAGGAAATAGGGTTCCAGAATCAGACCAATGGCATGTTCCCAGGCCACGGGGTTCCAGTATCAGGCCTCAGTCATGTTCCCAGGACACAGGATTCCACAATCTAACATCAGTCATGTTCCCAGACCAATGGTTTCCAGAATGAAACCTCAATCATGTCCCCAGGACACAGGGTGCCAGAATCAAACCAATGTCAAGTTCCCAGGTCATGGGTTTCTAGTACCAGGCCACAGTCATGTTTCCTGGGCACAGGGTTCCACAATCAAACCTCAGGCATGTTGCCAGTCCACAGGTTTCTGCCATCAAACCTCAGTCAAGTTCTCAGGCCACAGGGTTCCAGAACCAAGCCTCAGTCAGGTTCCCAGGGCACAGTATTCCACAATCTAAACAGATGTCATGTTCCCAAGTGACAGGTTTCCAGAATCATGTCTCAGTCATGTTCCCAGGCCACAGGTTCCAGAATCAAACCTCAGTCATGTTGCCAGGCCATATGGTACCCCCATCAAACCTCAGTCATATTCCCAGACCACAGGTTTCCAGAATCAAACCGATTTCATGTTCCCAGGCAACAGGGTACCAGAATCCAAACCGATGTCATGTTCCCAGGCCACACGATTCCACAATCTAACATCAGTCATGTTCCCAGACCAATGGTTTCCAGGTTCAAACCTCAGTCATATTCCCAGGGCACATGGTTCCAGAATCAAACCTCACTCATGTTCCCAGGACACAGGGTTCCAGAATCAAACCTCACTCATGTTCCCTGGACACAGGTTTCAAAAATAAATCCCCAGTCATATTCCCAGGCCACAGGGTTCCAGAATCAAGCCTCACTCATATTCCCAGGACACAAGGTTCCACAATTAAACCTCAGTCATGTTCCCAGGCCAGAGTGTTCCACAATCAAACCTAAGTCATCTTGCCAAGCCACAGTGTTCCACCATCAATCCTCAATCATATTCCCAGACCCTGGTTTCCAGAATCAAACCGATTTCATGTTCCCAGGCAACAGGGTACCAGAATCCAAACCAATGTCATGTTCCCTGTAATCAGGGTTCCACCATCAAACCTCAGTCATGTTCCCAGGAAACAGGGTTCCAGAATCAAGCCAATGGCATGTTCGCAGACCACGGGGTTCCAGTATCAGGCCTCAGCCATGTTCCCAGTGCAGAGGGTTCCACCATCAAACCTCAGTCATGTTGACAGTCCACAGGTTTCTGCCATCAAACCACATTCAACTTCCCAGGCCACAGGGTTCCAGAATCAAGCCTCAGGTATGTTGCCAGGCCACAGGGTACCACCATCAAACCTCAGTCATGTTCCCAGGCCACAGGGTTCCTCCATCAAACCTCAATCATGTTCCCAGGACACAGGATTCCAGAATCAAACCAATGTCAAATTCCCAGGCCATGGGTTTCCAGTACCAGGCCTCAGTCAAGTTTCCAGGGCACAGGGTTCCACAATCAAACCTCAGTTATGTTGCCAGTACACAGGTTTCTGCCATCAAACCTCAGTCAAATTCCAAGGCCACAGATTTCCAGAATCAAACCTCAGTCATATTCCCAGGACACATGTTTCCAGAATCAAACCTCACTCATGTTCTCAGGACACAGGGTTCCAGAATCAATCCTCAGTCATGTTCCCTGGACACAGGTTTCAAACATAAAACCCCAGTCATGTTCCCAGGCCACAGGGTTCCACAATTAAACCTCTGTCATATTCCCAGGCCAGAGGGTTCCACAATCAAACCTCAGTCCTCTTGCCAAGCCACGGTTCCACCATCAAACCTCAGTCATGTTCCCTGGACACAGGTTGCAAAAATAAAATCCCAGTCATGTTCCCAGGCCATCGGGGTTCCAGTATCAGGCCTCAGTCATGTTCCCAGGCCACAGGATTCCACAATCTAACATCAGTCATGTTCCCACACCAATGGTTTCCAGAATCAAACCTCAATCATGTCCCCAGGACACAGGGTGCCAGAATCAAACCAATGTCAAGTTCCCAGGCCATGGGTTTCCAGTACCAGGCCACAGTCATGTTTCCCGGTCACAGGGTTCCACAATCACACCTCAGTCATGTTGCCAGTCCACAGGTTTCTGCCATCAAACCTCAGTCATGTTCCCAGGCCACAAGGTTCCAGAACCAAGCCTCAGTCAGGTTCCCAGGGCACAGTATTGCAGAATCTAAACAGATGTCATGTTCCCAATTCACAGGTTTCCAGAATCACGCCTCAGTCATGTTCCCAGGAATCAGGGTTCCAGAATCAAACCTCAGTCATGTTGCCAGGGCATATGGTATGTGCATCAAACCTCAGTCATATTCCCAGACCACAGGTTTCCAGAATCAACCGATTTCATGTTCCCAGGCAACAGGGTACCAGAATCCAAACCAATGTCATGTTGCCAGGCCACACGTTTCCACAATCTAACATCAGTCATGTTCCGAGGCCAATGGTTTCCAGGAACAAACCTCAGTCATATTCCCAGGCCACAAGGTTCCAGAATCAAACCTCAGTCAAGTTCCTTGGACACAGGTTTCAAAAATAAATCCCCAGTCATATTCCCAGGCCACAGGGTTCCAGAATCAAGCCTCACTCATATTCCCAGGAGACAGGGGTCCACAATTAAACCTCAGTCATATTCCCAGGCCAGAGGGTTCCACAATCAAACCTCCGTCCTTTTGCCAGGCCACGGTTCCACCATCAAGCCTCAGTCATGTTTCCAGACCAGAGTGTTCCACAGTGAAACCTAAGTCATCTTGCCAAGCCACAGTGTTCCACCATCAATCCTCAGTCATATTCCCAGGCCCTGGTTTCCAGAATCAAACCGATTTCATGTTCCCAGGCAACAGGGTAACAGAATCCAAACCGATGTCATGTTCCCTGTAATCAGGGTTCCACCATCAAACCTCAGTCCTGTTGCCAGGCCACTCGATTCAACCATCAAACCTCAGTCATGTTCCCAGGAAACAGGGTTCCAGAATCAAGCCAATGGCATGTTCGCAGACCACGGGGTTCCAGTATCAGGCCTCAGCCATGTTCCCAGTGCAGAGGGTTCCACCATCAAACCTCAGTCATGTTGACAGTCCACAGGTTTCTGCCATCAAACCACATTCACGTTCCCAGGCCACAGGTTTCCAGAAAGAAGCCTCAGGTATGTTGCCAGGCCACAGGGAACCACCATCAAACCTCAGTCAGGTTCCCAGGCAACAGGATTCCACAATCTATCATCAGTCATGTTCCCAGACCAATGGTTTCCAGAATCAAACCTCAGTCATGTCCCCAGGACACAGGGTTCCAGAATGAAACCAATGTCAAGTTCCCAGGCCATGGGTTTCCAGTACCAGGCCTCAATCATGTTTGCAGGGCACAGGGTTCCACTATCAAACCTCAGTCATGTTGCCAGTCCACAGGTTTCTGCCATCAAACCTCAGTCAACTTTCCAGGCCACAGATTTCCAGAATCAAACCTCAGTCATATTTCCAGGACACATGTTTCCAGAATCAAACCTCACCCATGTTCTTAGGATACAGGGTTCCAGAATCAAACCTCAGTCATGTTCCCTGGACACAGGTTTCAAAAATAAAACCCCAGTCATGTTCCCAGGCCACAGGGTTCCTGAATCAAGCCTCACTCATATTCCCAGGCCACAGGGTTCCACAATTAAACCTCAGTCATGTTCCCAGGCCAGAGTGTTCCACAATCAAACCTATGTCATCTTGCCAGGCCACAGGTTTCCACCATCAATCCTCAGTCCTGTTGCCAGGCCATAGGGTTCCACCATCAAGCCTCAGTTATATTCCCAGGAAACAGGGTTCCAGAATCAAGCCAATGGCATGTTCCCAGACCACAGGGTTCAAGTATCAGGCCTCAGCCATGTTCCCAGTGCACAGGGTTCCACCATCAAACCTCAGTCATGGTGACAGTCCACAGGTTTCTGCGATCAAACCACATTCAAGTTGCCAGGCCTCAGGGTTCCAGAATCAAGCCTCAGGTATGTTGGCAGGCCACAGGGTACCACCATCAAACCTCAGTCATGTTCCCAGGCCACAGGGTTCCTCCATCAAACCTCAATCATGTTCGCAGGACACAGGATTCCAAAATCAAACCAATGTCAAGTTCCCAGGCCATGGGTTTCCAGTACCAGGCCTCAGTCATGTTTCCAGGGCACAGGGTTCCACAATCAAACCTCAGTTATGTTGCCAGTACACAGGTTTCTGCCATCAAACCTCAGTCAAGTTCCCAGGCCACAGATTTCCAGAATCAAACCGCAGTCATATTCCCAGGACACATGTTTCCAGAATCAAACCTCACTCATGTTCTCAGGACACAGGGTTCCAGAATCAAACCTCAGTCATGTTCCCTGGACACAGGTTTCAAAAATAAAACCCCAGTCATGTTCCCAGGCCACAGGGTTCCTGAATCAAGCCTCATTCATATTCCCAGGCCACAGGGTTCCACAATTAAACCTCAGTCATATTGCCAGGCCAGAGGGTTCCACAATCAAACCTCAGTCCTGTTGTCAGGCCACGTTTCCACCATCAAGCCTCAGTCATGTTCCCAGGCCAGAGAGTTCCACAATCAAACCTATGTCATCTTGCCAGGCCACAGGTTTCCACTATCAATCCTCAGTCCTGTTGACAGGCCACAGGGTTCCACCATTAAGCCGTTGTCATGTTCCCAAACCTGAGGTTTCCACAATCAAACCTCAGTCCTCTTGCCAGACCACGGTTCCACCATCAAACCTCAGTCATGTTCCCTGGACACAGGTTTCAAAAATAAAATCCCAGTCATGTTCCCAGGCCACAGGGTTCCAGAATCAAGCCTCACTCATATTCCCAGGCCACAGGGCTCCACAATTAAACCTCAGTCATATTCCCAGGCCAGAGGTTTCGACAATCAAACCTCAGTCCTGTTGCCAGGCCACGGTTCCACCATTAAGCCTCAGTCATGTTGCCAGGACATATGGTACCACATCAAACCTCAGTCATGTACCCAGGCCACATTTTTCCAGAATAAAAACGATTTCATGTTCCCAGGCAACAGGGTACCAGTATCCAAACCGATGTCACGTTCCCAGGCCACAGGTTTCCACCATCAAACCTCAGTCCTGGTACCAGGCCACAGGGTTCCACCATCAAGCCTCAGTCATGTTCCCAAACCTGAGGGTTCCACAATCAATCCTCAGTTATGTTCCCAGGCTCCAGGGTTCTAGAATAAAACCTCAGTCATGTTCGCCGTCCACAGGTTTACAGAACCAAGCCTCAGTCAGGTTCGCAGGGCACAGTATTCCGCAACCTAAACAAATGTCATGTTCCCAGGCCTCAGGGATCCAGAATCAAACATCAGTCATGTTCCCAGGCCAATGGTTTCCAGGATCAAACCTCAGTCATATTCCCAGGCCACATGGTTCCAGAATCAAACCTCACTCATATTCCCAGGACACAGGGTTCCAGAATCAAACCTCAGTCATATTCCCTGGACACAGGTTTCAAAAATAAATCCCCAGTCATATTCCCAGACCACAGGGTTCCAGAATCAAGCCTCACTCATATTCCCAGGACACAGGGTTCCACCATTAAGCCTCAGTCATGTTTCCAGGCCAGAGTGTTCCACAATCAAACCTAAGTCATCTTACCAGGACACAGGGTTCCACCGTCAATCCTCCGTCATATTCCCAGGCCACTGGTTTCCAGAATCAAACCGATTTCATGTTCCCAGGCAACAGGGTACGAGAATCCAAACCGATGTCATGTTCCCTGTAATCAGGGTTCCACCATCAAACCTCAGTCCTGTTGCCAGGCCACAGGGTTCCACCATCAAGCCTCAGTCATGTTCCGAAGCACCAGGGTTCCACAATCAAACCTCAGTCCTGTTGCCAGGCCACAGGGTTCAACCATCAAACCTCAGTCATGTTCCCAGGAAACAGGGTTGCAGAATCAAACCAATGGCATATTCTCAGACCACGGGGTTCCAGTATCAGGCCTCAGCCATGTTCCCAGTGCACAGGGTTCCACCATCAAACCTCAGTCATGTTGATAGTCCACAGGTTTCTGCGATCAAACCACGTTCAAGTTCCCAGGCCACAGGGTTCCAGAATCAAGCCTCAGTCATATTCCCAGGACACAGGGTTCCACCATTAAGCCTCAGTCATGTTTCCAGGCCAGAGTGTTCCACAATCAAACCTAAGTCATCTTACCAGGACACAGGGTTCCACCGTCAATCCTCCGTCATATTCCCAGGCCACTGGTTTCCAGAATCAAACCGATTTCATGTTCCCAGGCAACAGGGTACGAGAATCCAAACCGATGTCATGTTCCCTGTAATCAGGGTTCCACCATCAAACCTCAGTCCTGTTGCCAGGCCACAGGGTTCCACCATCAAGCCTCAGTCATGTTCCGAAGCACCAGGGTTCCACAATCAAACCTCAGTCCTGTTGCCAGGCCACAGGGTTCAACCATCAAACCTCAGTCATGTTCCCAGGAAACAGGGTTGCAGAATCAAACCAATGGCATATTCTCAGACCACGGGGTTCCAGTATCAGGCCTCAGCCATGTTCCCAGTGCACAGGGTTCCACCATCAAACCTCAGTCATGTTGATAGTCCACAGGTTTCTGCGATCAAACCACGTTCAATTTCCCAGGCCACAGGGTTCCAGAATCAAGCCTCAGTCATTTTGCCAGGCCAGAGTGTTCCACCATCAAACCTCAGTCATATTCCCAGGCCACATGGTTCCAGAATCAAACCTCAGTCGTGTTCCCAGGACACAGGGTTCCAGAATAGAACCTCAGTCATATTCCCAGTCCAGAGGGTCCCACAATCAAACCTCAGTCTTGTTGCCAGACCAACGGTTCCACTATCAAGCCTCAGTCATATTCCCAGGCCAGAGTGTTCCACAATCAAACCTGAGTCATCTTGCCAAGCCACAGGGTTCCACCCTCAAACCTCAGTCATGTTGCCAGGCCACAGGGTCCCACCGTCAAGCCTCACTCATGTTCCCAAGCCTGAGGGTTCCACTATCAAACCTCAATCATGTTGCCAGGACAGAGGGTTCAACCATCACACCTCAGTCATGTTCCCAGTAAACAGGGCTGCAGAATCAAACCAATGTCATGTTCCCACGCCACGGGGTTCCAGTATCAGGCCTCAGTCATGTTGCCCGTGCACAGGGTTCCACAATCAAACCTCAGTCATGTTGCCAGTCCACAGGTTTCTGCCATCAAACCTCAGTCAAGTTGCCAGGCCACAGGTTTCCAGAATCAAGCCTCAGTCATTTTGCCAGGCCAGAGTGTTCCACCATCAAAACTCAGTCATGATCCCAGGCCACATGTTTCCACAATGAAACCTCAGTCATTTTCCCAGGCCAAAGGTTTCCAGAATCAAACCTCAGTCATATTCCCAGGACACATGGTTCCAGAATCAAACCTGAGTCATGTTCGCAGGCCACAGGTTTCAACAATCAAACCTCAGTCATGATCCCAGGACACAGGTTTCCAGAGTCAAACCTCAGTCATTTTCCCAGGTAACATGCTTCCAGAAACAAACCTAAGTCATGTTCCCAGGCCACAGGATTCCAGAATCAAACCTCAGTCTTGTTCCCAGGACACAGGTTTCCAGAATCAACCCGATATCATGTTCCCTGGTCACAGTCTTCCAGAATCAAACCTCAGTCATGTTGCCAGGCCACAGGTTTCCACCATCAAACCTCAGAAATGTTCCCTGGCCACAGGGTTCCAGAATCAAACCGTTCTCATGTTCCCAGGCCACAGGGTTCCCGAATCCACCAATGTCATGTTCCCAGGCCACAGGGTTCCAGGATCAATCCTCAGTTATGTTCCCAGGCTACAGGGTTCCAGAATAAAACCTCAGTCATGTTCCCAGTCCACAGGGTTCCAGAACCAAGGCTCAGTCAGGTTCCCCGGGTCAGTATTCCACAATCTAAACAGATGTCATGTTCCCAGGCCACAGTTTTCAAGAATCACACCTCAGTCATGTTCCCAGGCCACAAGGAACCAGAATCAAACTTCAGTCATGTTGCCAGGCCATAGGGTAGCACCATCAAACCTCAGCCATATTCCCAGGCCACAGGTTTCCAGAATCAAACGGATTTCATGTTCCCAGGCAACAGGGTACCAGAATCCAAACCGATGTCATGTTCCCAGGCAACAGGATTCCACACTCTAACATCAGTCATCTTCCCAGGCCAATGGTTTCCAGAATCAAACCTCAGTCATATTCCCAGGCCACATGGTTCCAGAATCAAACCTCAGTTGTGTTCCCAGGACACAGGGTTCCAGAATCACACCTCAGTCATATTCCCAGGACACATATTTCCAGAATCAAACCTCACCCATGTTCTCAGGACACAGGGTTCCAGAATCAAACCTCAGTCATGTTCCCTGGACACAGGTTTCAAAAATAAAACCCCAGTCATGTTCCCAGGACACAGGGTTCCTGAATCAAGCCTCAGTCATGTTCCCAGGCCACAGGATTCCACAATCTAACATCAGTCATGTTCCCAGACCAATGGTTTCCAGAATGAAACCTCAATCATGTCCCCAGGACACAAGGTGCCAGAATCAAACCAATGTCAAGTTCCCAGGCCATGGATTTCCAGTACCAGGCCACAGTCATGTTTCCCGGTCACAGGGTTCCACAATCACACCTCAGTCATGTTGCCAGTCCACAGGTTTCTGCCATCAAACCTCAGTCAAGATCCCAGGCCACAAGTTTCCAGAACCAAGCCTCAGTCAGGTTCCCAGGGCACAGTATTCCACAATCTAAACAGATGTCATGTTCCCAAGTCACAGGTTTCCAGAATCACGCCTCAGTCATGTTCCCAGGCCACAGGGTTCCAGAATCAAACCTCAGTCATGTTGCCAGGCCATATGGTACACGCATCAAACCTCAGTCATATTCCCAAACCACAGTTTTCCAAAATCAACCGATTTCATGTTCCCAGGCAACAGGGTACCAGAATCCAAGCCGATGTCATGTTCCCAGGCCACACGATTCCACAATCTAACATCAGTCATGTTCCCAGGCCAATGGTTTCCAGGATCAAACCTCAGTCATATTCCCAAGCCACATGGTTCCAGAATCAAACCTCACTCATATTGCCAGGACACAGGGTTCCAGAATCAAACCTCAGTCATATTCCCTGGACACAGGTTTCAAAAATAAATCCGCAGTCATATTCCAAGACCACAGGGTTCCAGAATCAAGCCTCACTCATATTCCCAGGCCACAGGGTTCCACAATTAAACCTCAGTCATGTTCCCAGGCCAGAGTGTTCCACAATCAAACCTATGTCATCTTGCCAGGCCACAGGTTTCCACCATCAATCCTCAGTCCTGTTGCCAGGCCACAGGTTTCCACCATCAATCCTCAGTCATGTTCCCAAGCATGAGGGTTCCACAATCAAACCTCTGTCATGTTGCCAGGCCACAGGGTTCAACCATCAAACCTCAGTCATATTCCCAGGAAACAGGGTTCCAGAATCAAGCCAATGGCATGTTCCCAGACTAGAGGGTTCAAGTATCAGGCCTCAGCCATGTTGCCAGTGCAGAGGGTTCCACCATCAAACCTCAGTCATGGTGACAGTCCACAGGTTTCTGCGATCAAACCACATTCAAGTTCCCAGGCCACAGGGTTCCAGAATCAAGCCTCAGGTATGTTGGAAGGCCACAGGGTACCACCATCAAACCTCAGTCATGTTCCCAGGCCACAGGGTTCCTCCATCAAACATCAATCATGTTCCCAGGACACAGGATTCCAAAATCAAACCAATGTCAAGTTCCCAGGCCATGGGTTTCCAGTACCAGGCCTCAGTCATGTTTCCAGGGCACAGGGTTCCACAATCAAACCTCAGTTATGTTGCCAGTACACAGGTTTCTGCCATCAAACCTCAGTCAAGTTCCCAGGCCACAGATTTCCAGAATCAAACCTCAGTCATATTCCCAGGACACATGTTTCCAGAATCAAACTTCACTCATGTTCTCAGGACACAGGGTTCCACAATCAAACCTCAGTCCTGTTGCCAGGCCATGGTTACACCATCAATCCTCAATCATGTTCCCAGGCCAGAGTGTTCCACAATCAAACCTAAGTCATCTTGCCAGGCCACAGGTTTCCACCATCAATCCTCAGTCATGTTCCCAGGCCACAGGATTCCACAATCTAACATCAGTCATGTTCCCAGACCAATGGTTTCCAGAATCAAACCTCAATCATGTCCCCAGGACACAGGGTGCCAGAATCAAACCAATGTCAAGTTCCCAGGACATGGGTTTCCAGTACTAGGCCTCAATCATGTTGGCAGAGCACAGGGATCCACAATCAAACCTCAGTCATGTTGCCAGTCCACAGGTTTCTGCCATCAAACCTCAGTCAGGTTCCCAGGCCACAGATTTCCAGAATCAAACCTCAGTCATATTCCCAGGACACATGTTTCCAGAATCAAACCTCACTCATGTTCTCAGGACACAGGGTTCCAGAATCAAACCTCAGTCATGTTCCCTGGACACAGGTTTCAAAAATAAAACCCCAGTCATGTTCCCAGGCCACAGGGTTCCTGAATCAAGCCTCACTCATATTCCCAGGCCACAGGGTTCCACAATTAAACCTCAGTCATATTGCCAGGCCAGAGGGTTCCACAATCAAACCTCAGTCCTGTTGTCAGGCCACGGTTCCACCATCAAGCCTCAGTCATGTTCCCAGGCCAGAGAGTTCCACAATCAAACCTATGTCATCTTGCCAGGGCACAGGTTTCCACTATCAATCCTCAGTCCTGTTGACAGGCCACAGGGTTCCACCATTAAGCCGTTGTCATGTTCCCAAGCCTGAGGGTTCCACAATCAAACCTCTGTCATGTTGCCAGGCCACAGGGTTCAACCATCAAACCTCAGTCATGTTTCCAGGAAATAGGGTTCCAGAATCAGACCAATGGCATGTTCCCAGGCCACGGGGTTCCAGTATCAGGCCTCAGTCATGTTCCCAGGACACAGGATTCCACAATCTAACATCAGTCATGTTCCCAGACCAATGGTTTCCAGAATGAAACCTCAATCATGTCCCCAGGACACAGGGTGCCAGAATCAAACCAATGTCAAGTTCCCAGGTCATGGGTTTCTAGTACCAGGCCACAGTCATGTTTCCTGGGCACAGGGTTCCACAATCAAACCTCAGGCATGTTGCCAGTCCACAGGTTTCTGCCATCAAACCTCAGTCAAGTTCTCAGGCCACAGGGTTCCAGAACCAAGCCTCAGTCAGGTTCCCAGGGCACAGTATTCCACAATCTAAACAGATGTCATGTTCCCAAGTGACAGGTTTCCAGAATCATGTCTCAGTCATGTTCCCAGGCCACAGGTTCCAGAATCAAACCTCAGTCATGTTGCCAGGCCATATGGTACCCCCATCAAACCTCAGTCATATTCCCAGACCACAGGTTTCCAGAATCAAACCGATTTCATGTTCCCAGGCAACAGGGTACCAGAATCCAAACCGATGTCATGTTCCCAGGCCACACGATTCCACAATCTAACATCAGTCATGTTCCCAGACCAATGGTTTCCAGGTTCAAACCTCAGTCATATTCCCAGGGCACATGGTTCCAGAATCAAACCTCACTCATGTTCCCAGGACACAGGGTTCCAGAATCAAACCTCACTCATGTTCCCTGGACACAGGTTTCAAAAATAAATCCCCAGTCATATTCCCAGGCCACAGGGTTCCAGAATCAAGCCTCACTCATATTCCCAGGACACAAGGTTCCACAATTAAACCTCAGTCATGTTCCCAGGCCAGAGTGTTCCACAATCAAACCTAAGTCATCTTGCCAAGCCACAGTGTTCCACCATCAATCCTCAATCATATTCCCAGACCCTGGTTTCCAGAATCAAACCGATTTCATGTTCCCAGGCAACAGGGTACCAGAATCCAAACCAATGTCATGTTCCCTGTAATCAGGGTTCCACCATCAAACCTCAGTCATGTTCCCAGGAAACAGGGTTCCAGAATCAAGCCAATGGCATGTTCGCAGACCACGGGGTTCCAGTATCAGGCCTCAGCCATGTTCCCAGTGCAGAGGGTTCCACCATCAAACCTCAGTCATGTTGACAGTCCACAGGTTTCTGCCATCAAACCACATTCAACTTCCCAGGCCACAGGGTTCCAGAATCAAGCCTCAGGTATGTTGCCAGGCCACAGGGTACCACCATCAAACCTCAGTCATGTTCCCAGGCCACAGGGTTCCTCCATCAAACCTCAATCATGTTCCCAGGACACAGGATTCCAGAATCAAACCAATGTCAAATTCCCAGGCCATGGGTTTCCAGTACCAGGCCTCAGTCAAGTTTCCAGGGCACAGGGTTCCACAATCAAACCTCAGTTATGTTGCCAGTACACAGGTTTCTGCCATCAAACCTCAGTCAAATTCCAAGGCCACAGATTTCCAGAATCAAACCTCAGTCATATTCCCAGGACACATGTTTCCAGAATCAAACCTCACTCATGTTCTCAGGACACAGGGTTCCAGAATCAATCCTCAGTCATGTTCCCTGGACACAGGTTTCAAACATAAAACCCCAGTCATGTTCCCAGGCCACAGGGTTCCACAATTAAACCTCTGTCATATTCCCAGGCCAGAGGGTTCCACAATCAAACCTCAGTCCTCTTGCCAAGCCACGGTTCCACCATCAAACCTCAGTCATGTTCCCTGGACACAGGTTGCAAAAATAAAATCCCAGTCATGTTCCCAGGCCATCGGGGTTCCAGTATCAGGCCTCAGTCATGTTCCCAGGCCACAGGATTCCACAATCTAACATCAGTCATGTTCCCACACCAATGGTTTCCAGAATCAAACCTCAATCATGTCCCCAGGACACAGGGTGCCAGAATCAAACCAATGTCAAGTTCCCAGGCCATGGGTTTCCAGTACCAGGCCACAGTCATGTTTCCCGGTCACAGGGTTCCACAATCACACCTCAGTCATGTTGCCAGTCCACAGGTTTCTGCCATCAAACCTCAGTCAAGTTCCCAGGCCACAAGGTTCCAGAACCAAGCCTCAGTCAGGTTCCCAGGGCACAGTATTGCAGAATCTAAACAGATGTCATGTTCCCAATTCACAGGTTTCCAGAATCACGCCTCAGTCATGTTCCCAGGAATCAGGGTTCCAGAATCAAACCTCAGTCATGTTGCCAGGGCATATGGTATGTGCATCAAACCTCAGTCATATTCCCAGACCACAGGTTTCCAGAATCAACCGATTTCATGTTCCCAGGCAACAGGGTACCAGAATCCAAACCAATGTCATGTTCCCAGGCCACACGTTTCCACAATCTAACATCAGTCATGTTCCGAGGCCAATGGTTTCCAGGAACAAACCTCAGTCATATTCCCAGGCCACAAGGTTCCAGAATCAAACCTCAGTCAAGTTCCTTGGACACAGGTTTCAAAAATAAATCCCCAGTCATATTCCCAGGCCACAGGGTTCCAGAATCAAGCCTCACTCATATTCCCAGGAGACAGGGGTCCACAATTAAACCTCAGTCATATTCCCAGGCCAGAGGGTTCCACAATCAAACCTCCGTCCTTTTGCCAGGCCACGGTTCCACCATCAAGCCTCAGTCATGTTTCCAGACCAGAGTGTTCCACAGTGAAACCTAAGTCATCTTGCCAAGCCACAGTGTTCCACCATCAATCCTCAGTCATATTCCCAGGCCCTGGTTTCCAGAATCAAACCGATTTCATGTTCCCAGGCAACAGGGTAACAGAATCCAAACCGATGTCATGTTCCCTGTAATCAGGGTTCCACCATCAAACCTCAGTCCTGTTGCCAGGCCACTCGATTCAACCATCAAACCTCAGTCATGTTCCCAGGAAACAGGGTTCCAGAATCAAGCCAATGGCATGTTCGCAGACCACGGGGTTCCAGTATCAGGCCTCAGCCATGTTCCCAGTGCAGAGGGTTCCACCATCAAACCTCAGTCATGTTGACAGTCCACAGGTTTCTGCCATCAAACCACATTCACGTTCCCAGGCCACAGGTTTCCAGAAAGAAGCCTCAGGTATGTTGCCAGGCCACAGGGAACCACCATCAAACCTCAGTCAGGTTCCCAGGCAACAGGATTCCACAATCTATCATCAGTCATGTTCCCAGACCAATGGTTTCCAGAATCAAACCTCAGTCATGTCCCCAGGACACAGGGTTCCAGAATGAAACCAATGTCAAGTTCCCAGGCCATGGGTTTCCAGTACCAGGCCTCAATCATGTTTGCAGGGCACAGGGTTCCACTATCAAACCTCAGTCATGTTGCCAGTCCACAGGTTTCTGCCATCAAACCTCAGTCAACTTTCCAGGCCACAGATTTCCAGAATCAAACCTCAGTCATATTTCCAGGACACATGTTTCCAGAATCAAACCTCACCCATGTTCTTAGGATACAGGGTTCCAGAATCAAACCTCAGTCATGTTCCCTGGACACAGGTTTCAAAAATAAAACCCCAGTCATGTTCCCAGGCCACAGGGTTCCTGAATCAAGCCTCACTCATATTCCCAGGCCACAGGGTTCCACAATTAAACCTCAGTCATGTTCCCAGGCCAGAGTGTTCCACAATCAAACCTATGTCATCTTGCCAGGCCACAGGTTTCCACCATCAATCCTCAGTCCTGTTGCCAGGCCATAGGGTTCCACCATCAAGCCTCAGTTATATTCCCAGGAAACAGGGTTCCAGAATCAAGCCAATGGCATGTTCCCAGACCACAGGGTTCAAGTATCAGGCCTCAGCCATGTTCCCAGTGCACAGGGTTCCACCATCAAACCTCAGTCATGGTGACAGTCCACAGGTTTCTGCGATCAAACCACATTCAAGTTGCCAGGCCTCAGGGTTCCAGAATCAAGCCTCAGGTATGTTGGCAGGCCACAGGGTACCACCATCAAACCTCAGTCATGTTCCCAGGCCACAGGGTTCCTCCATCAAACCTCAATCATGTTCGCAGGACACAGGATTCCAAAATCAAACCAATGTCAAGTTCCCAGGCCATGGGTTTCCAGTACCAGGCCTCAGTCATGTTTCCAGGGCACAGGGTTCCACAATCAAACCTCAGTTATGTTGCCAGTACACAGGTTTCTGCCATCAAACCTCAGTCAAGTTCCCAGGCCACAGATTTCCAGAATCAAACCGCAGTCATATTCCCAGGACACATGTTTCCAGAATCAAACCTCACTCATGTTCTCAGGACACAGGGTTCCAGAATCAAACCTCAGTCATGTTCCCTGGACACAGGTTTCAAAAATAAAACCCCAGTCATGTTCCCAGGCCACAGGGTTCCTGAATCAAGCCTCATTCATATTCCCAGGCCACAGGGTTCCACAATTAAACCTCAGTCATATTGCCAGGCCAGAGGGTTCCACAATCAAACCTCAGTCCTGTTGTCAGGCCACGTTTCCACCATCAAGCCTCAGTCATGTTCCCAGGCCAGAGAGTTCCACAATCAAACCTATGTCATCTTGCCAGGCCACAGGTTTCCACTATCAATCCTCAGTCCTGTTGACAGGCCACAGGGTTCCACCATTAAGCCGTTGTCATGTTCCCAAACCTGAGGTTTCCACAATCAAACCTCAGTCCTCTTGCCAGACCACGGTTCCACCATCAAACCTCAGTCATGTTCCCTGGACACAGGTTTCAAAAATAAAATCCCAGTCATGTTCCCAGGCCACAGGGTTCCAGAATCAAGCCTCACTCATATTCCCAGGCCACAGGGCTCCACAATTAAACCTCAGTCATATTCCCAGGCCAGAGGTTTCGACAATCAAACCTCAGTCCTGTTGCCAGGCCACGGTTCCACCATTAAGCCTCAGTCATGTTGCCAGGACATATGGTACCACATCAAACCTCAGTCATGTACCCAGGCCACATTTTTCCAGAATAAAAACGATTTCATGTTCCCAGGCAACAGGGTACCAGTATCCAAACCGATGTCACGTTCCCAGGCCACAGGTTTCCACCATCAAACCTCAGTCCTGGTACCAGGCCACAGGGTTCCACCATCAAGCCTCAGTCATGTTCCCAAACCTGAGGGTTCCACAATCAATCCTCAGTTATGTTCCCAGGCTCCAGGGTTCTAGAATAAAACCTCAGTCATGTTCGCCGTCCACAGGTTTACAGAACCAAGCCTCAGTCAGGTTCGCAGGGCACAGTATTCCGCAACCTAAACAAATGTCATGTTCCCAGGCCTCAGGGATCCAGAATCAAACATCAGTCATGTTCCCAGGCCAATGGTTTCCAGGATCAAACCTCAGTCATATTCCCAGGCCACATGGTTCCAGAATCAAACCTCACTCATATTCCCAGGACACAGGGTTCCAGAATCAAACCTCAGTCATATTCCCTGGACACAGGTTTCAAAAATAAATCCCCAGTCATATTCCCAGACCACAGGGTTCCAGAATCAAGCCTCACTCATATTCCCAGGACACAGGGTTCCACCATTAAGCCTCAGTCATGTTTCCAGGCCAGAGTGTTCCACAATCAAACCTAAGTCATCTTACCAGGACACAGGGTTCCACCGTCAATCCTCCGTCATATTCCCAGGCCACTGGTTTCCAGAATCAAACCGATTTCATGTTCCCAGGCAACAGGGTACGAGAATCCAAACCGATGTCATGTTCCCTGTAATCAGGGTTCCACCATCAAACCTCAGTCCTGTTGCCAGGCCACAGGGTTCCACCATCAAGCCTCAGTCATGTTCCGAAGCACCAGGGTTCCACAATCAAACCTCAGTCCTGTTGCCAGGCCACAGGGTTCAACCATCAAACCTCAGTCATGTTCCCAGGAAACAGGGTTGCAGAATCAAACCAATGGCATATTCTCAGACCACGGGGTTCCAGTATCAGGCCTCAGCCATGTTCCCAGTGCACAGGGTTCCACCATCAAACCTCAGTCATGTTGATAGTCCACAGGTTTCTGCGATCAAACCACGTTCAAGTTCCCAGGCCACAGGGTTCCAGAATCAAGCCTCAGTCATATTCCCAGGACACAGGGTTCCACCATTAAGCCTCAGTCATGTTTCCAGGCCAGAGTGTTCCACAATCAAACCTAAGTCATCTTACCAGGACACAGGGTTCCACCGTCAATCCTCCGTCATATTCCCAGGCCACTGGTTTCCAGAATCAAACCGATTTCATGTTCCCAGGCAACAGGGTACGAGAATCCAAACCGATGTCATGTTCCCTGTAATCAGGGTTCCACCATCAAACCTCAGTCCTGTTGCCAGGCCACAGGGTTCCACCATCAAGCCTCAGTCATGTTCCGAAGCACCAGGGTTCCACAATCAAACCTCAGTCCTGTTGCCAGGCCACAGGGTTCAACCATCAAACCTCAGTCATGTTCCCAGGAAACAGGGTTGCAGAATCAAACCAATGGCATATTCTCAGACCACGGGGTTCCAGTATCAGGCCTCAGCCATGTTCCCAGTGCACAGGGTTCCACCATCAAACCTCAGTCATGTTGATAGTCCACAGGTTTCTGCGATCAAACCACGTTCAATTTCCCAGGCCACAGGGTTCCAGAATCAAGCCTCAGTCATTTTGCCAGGCCAGAGTGTTCCACCATCAAACCTCAGTCATATTCCCAGGCCACATGGTTCCAGAATCAAACCTCAGTCGTGTTCCCAGGACACAGGGTTCCAGAATAGAACCTCAGTCATATTCCCAGTCCAGAGGGTCCCACAATCAAACCTCAGTCTTGTTGCCAGACCAACGGTTCCACTATCAAGCCTCAGTCATATTCCCAGGCCAGAGTGTTCCACAATCAAACCTGAGTCATCTTGCCAAGCCACAGGGTTCCACCCTCAAACCTCAGTCATGTTGCCAGGCCACAGGGTCCCACCGTCAAGCCTCACTCATGTTCCCAAGCCTGAGGGTTCCACTATCAAACCTCAATCATGTTGCCAGGACAGAGGGTTCAACCATCACACCTCAGTCATGTTCCCAGTAAACAGGGCTGCAGAATCAAACCAATGTCATGTTCCCACGCCACGGGGTTCCAGTATCAGGCCTCAGTCATGTTGCCCGTGCACAGGGTTCCACAATCAAACCTCAGTCATGTTGCCAGTCCACAGGTTTCTGCCATCAAACCTCAGTCAAGTTGCCAGGCCACAGGTTTCCAGAATCAAGCCTCAGTCATTTTGCCAGGCCAGAGTGTTCCACCATCAAAACTCAGTCATGATCCCAGGCCACATGTTTCCACAATGAAACCTCAGTCATTTTCCCAGGCCAAAGGTTTCCAGAATCAAACCTCAGTCATATTCCCAGGACACATGGTTCCAGAATCAAACCTGAGTCATGTTCGCAGGCCACAGGTTTCAACAATCAAACCTCAGTCATGATCCCAGGACACAGGTTTCCAGAGTCAAACCTCAGTCATTTTCCCAGGTAACATGCTTCCAGAAACAAACCTAAGTCATGTTCCCAGGCCACAGGATTCCAGAATCAAACCTCAGTCTTGTTCCCAGGACACAGGTTTCCAGAATCAACCCGATATCATGTTCCCTGGTCACAGTCTTCCAGAATCAAACCTCAGTCATGTTGCCAGGCCACAGGTTTCCACCATCAAACCTCAGAAATGTTCCCTGGCCACAGGGTTCCAGAATCAAACCGTTCTCATGTTCCCAGGCCACAGGGTTCCCGAATCCACCAATGTCATGTTCCCAGGCCACAGGGTTCCAGGATCAATCCTCAGTTATGTTCCCAGGCTACAGGGTTCCAGAATAAAACCTCAGTCATGTTCCCAGTCCACAGGGTTCCAGAACCAAGGCTCAGTCAGGTTCCCCGGGTCAGTATTCCACAATCTAAACAGATGTCATGTTCCCAGGCCACAGTTTTCAAGAATCACACCTCAGTCATGTTCCCAGGCCACAAGGAACCAGAATCAAACTTCAGTCATGTTGCCAGGCCATAGGGTAGCACCATCAAACCTCAGCCATATTCCCAGGCCACAGGTTTCCAGAATCAAACGGATTTCATGTTCCCAGGCAACAGGGTACCAGAATCCAAACCGATGTCATGTTCCCAGGCAACAGGATTCCACACTCTAACATCAGTCATCTTCCCAGGCCAATGGTTTCCAGAATCAAACCTCAGTCATATTCCCAGGCCACATGGTTCCAGAATCAAACCTCAGTTGTGTTCCCAGGACACAGGGTTCCAGAATCACACCTCAGTCATATTCCCAGGACACATATTTCCAGAATCAAACCTCACCCATGTTCTCAGGACACAGGGTTCCAGAATCAAACCTCAGTCATGTTCCCTGGACACAGGTTTCAAAAATAAAACCCCAGTCATGTTCCCAGGACACAGGGTTCCTGAATCAAGCCTCAGTCATGTTCCCAGGCCACAGGATTCCACAATCTAACATCAGTCATGTTCCCACACCAATGGTTTCCAGAATCAAACCTCAATCATGTCCCCAGGACACAAGGTGCCAGAATCAAACCAATGTCAAATTCCCAGGCCATGGATTTCCAGTACCAGGCCACAGTCATGTTTCCCGGTCACAGGGTTCCACAATCACACCTCAGTCATGTTGCCAGTCCACAGGTTTCTGCCATCAAACCTCAGTCAAGATCCCAGGCCACAAGTTTCCAGAACCAAGCCTCAGTCAGGTTCCCAGGGCACAGTATTCCACAATCTAAACAGATGTCATGTTCCCAAGTCACAGGTTTCCAGAATCACGCCTCAGTCATGTTCCCAGGCCACAGGGTTCCAGAATCAAACCTCAGTCATGTTGCCAGGCCATATGGTACACGCATCAAACCTCAGTCATATTCCCAAACCACAGTTTTCCAAAATCAACCGATTTCATGTTCCCAGGCAACAGGGTACCAGAATCCAAGCCGATGTCATGTTCCCAGGCCACACGATTCCACAATCTAACATCAGTCATGTTCCCAGGCCAATGGTTTCCAGGATCAAACCTCAGTCATATTCCCAAGCCACATGGTTCCAGAATCAAACCTCACTCATATTGCCAGGACACAGGGTTCCAGAATCAAACCTCAGTCATATTCCCTGGACACAGGTTTCAAAAATAAATCCGCAGTCATATTCCAAGACCACAGGGTTCCAGAATCAAGCCTCACTCATATTCCCAGGCCACAGGGTTCCACAATTAAACCTCAGTCATGTTCCCAGGCCAGAGTGTTCCACAATCAAACCTATGTCATCTTGCCAGGCCACAGGTTTCCACCATCAATCCTCAGTCCTGTTGCCAGGCCACAGGTTTCCACCATCAATCCTCAGTCATGTTCCCAAGCATGAGGGTTCCACAATCAAACCTCTGTCATGTTGCCAGGCCACAGGGTTCAACCATCAAACCTCAGTCATATTCCCAGGAAACAGGGTTCCAGAATCAAGCCAATGGCATGTTCCCAGACTAGAGGGTTCAAGTATCAGGCCTCAGCCATGTTGCCAGTGCAGAGGGTTCCACCATCAAACCTCAGTCATGGTGACAGTCCACAGGTTTCTGCGATCAAACCACATTCAAGTTCCCAGGCCACAGGGTTCCAGAATCAAGCCTCAGGTATGTTGGAAGGCCACAGGGTACCACCATCAAACCTCAGTCATGTTCCCAGGCCACAGGGTTCCTCCATCAAACATCAATCATGTTCCCAGGACACAGGATTCCAAAATCAAACCAATGTCAAGTTCCCAGGCCATGGGTTTCCAGTACCAGGCCTCAGTCATGTTTCCAGGGCACAGGGTTCCACAATCAAACCTCAGTTATGTTGCCAGTACACAGGTTTCTGCCATCAAACCTCAGTCAAGTTCCCAGGCCACAGATTTCCAGAATCAAACCTCAGTCATATTCCCAGGACACATGTTTCCAGAATCAAACTTCACTCATGTTCTCAGGACACAGGGTTCCACAATCAAACCTCAGTCCTGTTGCCAGGCCATGGTTACACCATCAATCCTCAATCATGTTCCCAGGCCAGAGTGTTCCACAATCAAACCTAAGTCATCTTGCCAGGCCACAGGTTTCCACCATCAATCCTCAGTCATGTTCCCAGGCCACAGGATTCCACAATCTAACATCAGTCATGTTCCCAGACCAATGGTTTCCAGAATCAAACCTCAATCATGTCCCCAGGACACAGGGTGCCAGAATCAAACCAATGTCAAGTTCCCAGGACATGGGTTTCCAGTACTAGGCCTCAATCATGTTGGCAGAGCACAGGGATCCACAATCAAACCTCAGTCATGTTGCCAGTCCACAGGTTTCTGCCATCAAACCTCAGTCAGGTTCCCAGGCCACAGATTTCCAGAATCAAACCTCAGTCATATTCCCAGGACACATGTTTCCAGAATCAAACCTCACTCATGTTCTCAGGACACAGGGTTCCAGAATCAAACCTCAGTCATGTTCCCTGGACACAGGTTTCAAAAATAAAACCCCAGTCATGTTCCCAGGCCACAGGGTTCCTGAATCAAGCCTCACTCATATTCCCAGGCCACAGGGTTCCACAATTAAACCTCAGTCATATTGCCAGGCCAGAGGGTTCCACAATCAAACCTCAGTCCTGTTGTCAGGCCACGGTTCCACCATCAAGCCTCAGTCATGTTCCCAGGCCAGAGAGTTCCACAATCAAACCTATGTCATCTTGCCAGGGCACAGGTTTCCACTATCAATCCTCAGTCCTGTTGACAGGCCACAGGGTTCCACCATTAAGCCGTTGTCATGTTCCCAAGCCTGAGGGTTCCACAATCAAACCTCTGTCATGTTGCCAGGCCACAGGGTTCAACCATCAAACCTCAGTCATGTTTCCAGGAAATAGGGTTCCAGAATCAGACCAATGGCATGTTCCCAGGCCACGGGGTTCCAGTATCAGGCCTCAGTCATGTTCCCAGGACACAGGATTCCACAATCTAACATCAGTCATGTTCCCAGACCAATGGTTTCCAGAATGAAACCTCAATCATGTCCCCAGGACACAGGGTGCCAGAATCAAACCAATGTCAAGTTCCCAGGTCATGGGTTTCTAGTACCAGGCCACAGTCATGTTTCCTGGGCACAGGGTTCCACAGTCAAACCTCAGGCATGTTGCCAGTCCACAGGTTTCTGCCATCAAACCTCAGTCAAGTTCTCAGGCCACAGGGTTCCAGAACCAAGCCTCAGTCAGGTTCCCAGGGCACAGTATTCCACAATCTAAACAGATGTCATGTTCCCAAGTGACAGGTTTCCAGAATCATGTCTCAGTCATGTTCCCAGGCCACAGGTTCCAGAATCAAACCTCAGTCATGTTGCCAGGCCATATGGTACCCCCATCAAACCTCAGTCATATTCCCAGACCACAGGTTTCCAGAATCAAACCGATTTCATGTTCCCAGGCAACAGGGTACCAGAATCCAAACCGATGTCATGTTCCCAGGCCACACGATTCCACAATCTAACATCAGTCATGTTCCCAGACCAATGGTTTCCAGGTTCAAACCTCAGTCATATTCCCAGGGCACATGGTTCCAGAATCAAACCTCACTCATGTTCCCAGGACACAGGGTTCCAGAATCAAACCTCACTCATGTTCCCTGGACACAGGTTTCAAAAATAAATCCCCAGTCATATTCCCAGGCCACAGGGTTCCAGAATCAAGCCTCACTCATATTCCCAGGACACAAGGTTCCACAATTAAACCTCAGTCATGTTCCCAGGCCAGAGTGTTCCACAATCAAACCTAAGTCATCTTGCCAAGCCACAGTGTTCCACCATCAATCCTCAATCATATTCCCAGACCCTGGTTTCCAGAATCAAACCGATTTCATGTTCCCAGGCAACAGGGTACCAGAATCCAAACCAATGTCATGTTCCCTGTAATCAGGGTTCCACCATCAAACCTCAGTCATGTTCCCAGGAAACAGGGTTCCAGAATCAAGCCAATGGCATGTTCGCAGACCACGGGGTTCCAGTATCAGGCCTCAGCCATGTTCCCAGTGCAGAGGGTTCCACCATCAAACCTCAGTCATGTTGACAGTCCACAGGTTTCTGCCATCAAACCACATTCAACTTCCCAGGCCACAGGGTTCCAGAATCAAGCCTCAGGTATGTTGCCAGGCCACAGGGTACCACCATCAAACCTCAGTCATGTTCCCAGGCCACAGGGTTCCTCCATCAAACCTCAATCATGTTCCCAGGACACAGGATTCCAGAATCAAACCAATGTCAAATTCCCAGGCCATGGGTTTCCAGTACCAGGCCTCAGTCAAGTTTCCAGGGCACAGGGTTCCACAATCAAACCTCAGTTATGTTGCCAGTACACAGGTTTCTGCCATCAAACCTCAGTCAAATTCCAAGGCCACAGATTTCCAGAATCAAACCTCAGTCATATTCCCAGGACACATGTTTCCAGAATCAAACCTCACTCATGTTCTCAGGACACAGGGTTCCAGAATCAATCCTCAGTCATGTTCCCTGGACACAGGTTTCAAACATAAAACCCCAGTCATGTTCCCAGGCCACAGGGTTCCACAATTAAACCTCTGTCATATTCCCAGGCCAGAGGGTTCCACAATCAAACCTCAGTCCTCTTGCCAAGCCACGGTTCCACCATCAAACCTCAGTCATGTTCCCTGGACACAGGTTGCAAAAATAAAATCCCAGTCATGTTCCCAGGCCATCGGGGTTCCAGTATCAGGCCTCAGTCATGTTCCCAGGCCACAGGATTCCACAATCTAACATCAGTCATGTTCCCACACCAATGGTTTCCAGAATCAAACCTCAATCATGTCCCCAGGACACAGGGTGCCAGAATCAAACCAATGTCAAGTTCCCAGGCCATGGGTTTCCAGTACCAGGCCACAGTCATGTTTCCCGGTCACAGGGTTCCACAATCACACCTCAGTCATGTTGCCAGTCCACAGGTTTCTGCCATCAAACCTCAGTCAAGTTCCCAGGCCACAAGGTTCCAGAACCAAGCCTCAGTCAGGTTCCCAGGGCACAGTATTGCAGAATCTAAACAGATGTCATGTTCCCAATTCACAGGTTTCCAGAATCACGCCTCAGTCATGTTCCCAGGAATCAGGGTTCCAGAATCAAACCTCAGTCATGTTGCCAGGGCATATGGTATGTGCATCAAACCTCAGTCATATTCCCAGACCACAGGTTTCCAGAATCAACCGATTTCATGTTCCCAGGCAACAGGGTACCAGAATCCAAACCAATGTCATGTTCCCAGGCCACACGTTTCCACAATCTAACATCAGTCATGTTCCGAGGCCAATGGTTTCCAGGAACAAACCTCAGTCATATTCCCAGGCCACAAGGTTCCAGAATCAAACCTCAGTCAAGTTCCTTGGACACAGGTTTCAAAAATAAATCCCCAGTCATATTCCCAGGCCACAGGGTTCCAGAATCAAGCCTCACTCATATTCCCAGGAGACAGGGGTCCACAATTAAACCTCAGTCATATTCCCAGGCCAGAGGGTTCCACAATCAAACCTCCGTCCTTTTGCCAGGCCACGGTTCCACCATCAAGCCTCAGTCATGTTTCCAGACCAGAGTGTTCCACAGTGAAACCTAAGTCATCTTGCCAAGCCACAGTGTTCCACCATCAATCCTCAGTCATATTCCCAGGCCCTGGTTTCCAGAATCAAACCGATTTCATGTTCCCAGGCAACAGGGTAACAGAATCCAAACCGATGTCATGTTCCCTGTAATCAGGGTTCCACCATCAAACCTCAGTCCTGTTGCCAGGCCACTCGATTCAACCATCAAACCTCAGTCATGTTCCCAGGAAACAGGGTTCCAGAATCAAGCCAATGGCATGTTCGCAGACCACGGGGTTCCAGTATCAGGCCTCAGCCATGTTCCCAGTGCAGAGGGTTCCACCATCAAACCTCAGTCATGTTGACAGTCCACAGGTTTCTGCCATCAAACCACATTCACGTTCCCAGGCCACAGGTTTCCAGAAAGAAGCCTCAGGTATGTTGCCAGGCCACAGGGAACCACCATCAAACCTCAGTCAGGTTCCCAGGCAACAGGATTCCACAATCTATCATCAGTCATGTTCCCAGACCAATGGTTTCCAGAATCAAACCTCAGTCATGTCCCCAGGACACAGGGTTCCAGAATGAAACCAATGTCAAGTTCCCAGGCCATGGGTTTCCAGTACCAGGCCTCAATCATGTTTGCAGGGCACAGGGTTCCACTATCAAACCTCAGTCATGTTGCCAGTCCACAGGTTTCTGCCATCAAACCTCAGTCAACTTTCCAGGCCACAGATTTCCAGAATCAAACCTCAGTCATATTTCCAGGACACATGTTTCCAGAATCAAACCTCACCCATGTTCTTAGGATACAGGGTTCCAGAATCAAACCTCAGTCATGTTCCCTGGACACAGGTTTCAAAAATAAAACCCCAGTCATGTTCCCAGGCCACAGGGTTCCTGAATCAAGCCTCACTCATATTCCCAGGCCACAGGGTTCCACAATTAAACCTCAGTCATGTTCCCAGGCCAGAGTGTTCCACAATCAAACCTATGTCATCTTGCCAGGCCACAGGTTTCCACCATCAATCCTCAGTCCTGTTGCCAGGCCATAGGGTTCCACCATCAAGCCTCAGTTATATTCCCAGGAAACAGGGTTCCAGAATCAAGCCAATGGCATGTTCCCAGACCACAGGGTTCAAGTATCAGGCCTCAGCCATGTTCCCAGTGCACAGGGTTCCACCATCAAACCTCAGTCATGGTGACAGTCCACAGGTTTCTGCGATCAAACCACATTCAAGTTGCCAGGCCTCAGGTTTCCAGAATCAAGCCTCAGGTATGTTGGCAGGCCACAGGGTACCACCATCAAACCTCAGTCATGTTCCCAGGCCACAGGGTTCCTCCATCAAACCTCAATCATGTTCGCAGGACACAGGATTCCAAAATCAAACCAATGTCAAGTTCCCAGGCCATGGGTTTCCAGTATCAGGCCTCAGTCAAGTTTCCAGGGCACAGGGTTCCACAATCAAACCTCAGTTATGTTGCCAGTACACAGGTTTCTGCCATCAAACCTCAGTCAAGTTCCCAGGCCACAGATTTCCAGAATCAAACCGCAGTCATATTCCCAGGACACATGTTTCCAGAATCAAACCTCACTCATGTTCTCAGGACACAGGGTTCCAGAATCAAACCTCAGTCATGTTCCCTGGACACAGGTTTCAAAAATAAAACCCCAGTCATGTTCCCAGGCCACAGGGTTCCTGAATCAAGCCTCACTCATATTCCCAGGCCACAGGGTTCCACAATTAAACCTCAGTCATATTGCCAGGCCAGAGGGTTCCACAATCAAACCTCAGTCCTGTTGTCAGGCCACGGTTCCACCATCAAGCCTCAGTCATGTTCCCAGGCCAGAGAGTTCCACAATCAAACCTATGTCATCTTGCCAGGGCACAGGTTTCCACTATCAATCCTCAGTCCTGTTGACAGGCCACAGGGTTCCACCATTAAGCCGTTGTCATGTTCCCAAGCCTGAGGGTTCCACAATCAAACCTCTGTCATGTTGCCAGGCCACAGGGTTCAACCATCAAACCTCAGTCATGTTTCCAGGAAATAGGGTTCCAGAATCAGACCAATGGCATGTTCCCAGGCCACGGGGTTCCAGTATCAGGCCTCAGTCATGTTCCCAGGACACAGGATTCCACAATCTAACATCAGTCATGTTCCCAGACCAATGGTTTCCAGAATGAAACCTCAATCATGTCCCCAGGACACAGGGTGCCAGAATCAAACCAATGTCAAGTTCCCAGGTCATGGGTTTCTAGTACCAGGCCACAGTCATGTTTCCTGGGCACAGGGTTCCACAATCAAACCTCAGGCATGTTGCCAGTCCACAGGTTTCTGCCATCAAACCTCAGTCAAGTTCTCAGGCCACAGGGTTCCAGAACCAAGCCTCAGTCAGGTTCCCAGGGCACAGTATTCCACAATCTAAACAGATGTCATGTTCCCAAGTGACAGGTTTCCAGAATCATGTCTCAGTCATGTTCCCAGGCCACAGGTTCCAGAATCAAACCTCAGTCATGTTGCCAGGCCATATGGTACCCCCATCAAACCTCAGTCATATTCCCAGACCACAGGTTTCCAGAATCAAACCGATTTCATGTTCCCAGGCAACAGGGTACCAGAATCCAAACCGATGTCATGTTCCCAGGCCACACGATTCCACAATCTAACATCAGTCATGTTCCCAGACCAATGGTTTCCAGGTTCAAACCTCAGTCATATTCCCAGGGCACATGGTTCCAGAATCAAACCTCACTCATGTTCCCAGGACACAGGGTTCCAGAATCAAACCTCACTCATGTTCCCTGGACACAGGTTTCAAAAATAAATCCCCAGTCATATTCCCAGGCCACAGGGTTCCAGAATCAAGCCTCACTCATATTCCCAGGACACAAGGTTCCACAATTAAACCTCAGTCATGTTCCCAGGCCAGAGTGTTCCACAATCAAACCTAAGTCATCTTGCCAAGCCACAGTGTTCCACCATCAATCCTCAATCATATTCCCAGACCCTGGTTTCCAGAATCAAACCGATTTCATGTTCCCAGGCAACAGGGTACCAGAATCCAAACCAATGTCATGTTCCCTGTAATCAGGGTTCCACCATCAAACCTCAGTCATGTTCCCAGGAAACAGGGTTCCAGAATCAAGCCAATGGCATGTTCGCAGACCACGGGGTTCCAGTATCAGGCCTCAGCCATGTTCCCAGTGCAGAGGGTTCCACCATCAAACCTCAGTCATGTTGACAGTCCACAGGTTTCTGCCATCAAACCACATTCAACTTCCCAGGCCACAGGGTTCCAGAATCAAGCCTCAGGTATGTTGCCAGGCCACAGGGTACCACCATCAAACCTCAGTCATGTTCCCAGGCCACAGGGTTCCTCCATCAAACCTCAATCATGTTCCCAGGACACAGGATTCCAGAATCAAACCAATGTCAAATTCCCAGGCCATGGGTTTCCAGTACCAGGCCTCAGTCAAGTTTCCAGGGCACAGGGTTCCACAATCAAACCTCAGTTATGTTGCCAGTACACAGGTTTCTGCCATCAAACCTCAGTCAAATTCCAAGGCCACAGATTTCCAGAATCAAACCTCAGTCATATTCCCAGGACACATGTTTCCAGAATCAAACCTCACTCATGTTCTCAGGACACAGGGTTCCAGAATCAATCCTCAGTCATGTTCCCTGGACACAGGTTTCAAACATAAAACCCCAGTCATGTTCCCAGGCCACAGGGTTCCACAATTAAACCTCTGTCATATTCCCAGGCCAGAGGGTTCCACAATCAAACCTCAGTCCTCTTGCCAAGCCACGGTTCCACCATCAAACCTCAGTCATGTTCCCTGGACACAGGTTGCAAAAATAAAATCCCAGTCATGTTCCCAGGCCATCGGGGTTCCAGTATCAGGCCTCAGTCATGTTCCCAGGCCACAGGATTCCACAATCTAACATCAGTCATGTTCCCACACCAATGGTTTCCAGAATCAAACCTCAATCATGTCCCCAGGACACAGGGTGCCAGAATCAAACCAATGTCAAGTTCCCAGGCCATGGGTTTCCAGTACCAGGCCACAGTCATGTTTCCCGGTCACAGGGTTCCACAATCACACCCCAGTCATGTTGCCAGTCCACAGGTTTCTGCCATCAAACCTCAGTCAAGTTCCCAGGCCACAAGGTTCCAGAACCAAGCCTCAGTCAGGTTCCCAGGGCACAGTATTGCAGAATCTAAACAGATGTCATGTTCCCAATTCACAGGTTTCCAGAATCACGCCTCAGTCATGTTCCCAGGAATCAGGGTTCCAGAATCAAACCTCAGTCATGTTGCCAGGGCATATGGTATGTGCATCAAACCTCAGTCATATTCCCAGACCACAGGTTTCCAGAATCAACCGATTTCATGTTCCCAGGCAACAGGGTACCAGAATCCAAACCAATGTCATGTTCCCAGGCCACACGTTTCCACAATCTAACATCAGTCATGTTCCGAGGCCAATGGTTTCCAGGAACAAACCTCAGTCATATTCCCAGGCCACAAGGTTCCAGAATCAAACCTCAGTCAAGTTCCTTGGACACAGGTTTCAAAAATAAATCCCCAGTCATATTCCCAGGCCACAGGGTTCCAGAATCAAGCCTCACTCATATTCCCAGGAGACAGGGGTCCACAATTAAACCTCAGTCATATTCCCAGGCCAGAGGGTTCCACAATCAAACCTCCGTCCTTTTGCCAGGCCACGGTTCCACCATCAAGCCTCAGTCATGTTTCCAGACCAGAGTGTTCCACAGTGAAACCTAAGTCATCTTGCCAAGCCACAGTGTTCCACCATCAATCCTCAGTCATATTCCCAGGCCCTGGTTTCCAGAATCAAACCGATTTCATGTTCCCAGGCAACAGGGTAACAGAATCCAAACCGATGTCATGTTCCCTGTAATCAGGGTTCCACCATCAAACCTCAGTCCTGTTGCCAGGCCACTCGATTCAACCATCAAACCTCAGTCATGTTCCCAGGAAACAGGGTTCCAGAATCAAGCCAATGGCATGTTCGCAGACCACGGGGTTCCAGTATCAGGCCTCAGCCATGTTCCCAGTGCAGAGGGTTCCACCATCAAACCTCAGTCATGTTGACAGTCCACAGGTTTCTGCCATCAAACCACATTCACGTTCCCAGGCCACAGGTTTCCAGAAAGAAGCCTCAGGTATGTTGCCAGGCCACAGGGAACCACCATCAAACCTCAGTCAGGTTCCCAGGCAACAGGATTCCACAATCTATCATCAGTCATGTTCCCAGACCAATGGTTTCCAGAATCAAACCTCAGTCATGTCCCCAGGACACAGGGTTCCAGAATGAAACCAATGTCAAGTTCCCAGGCCATGGGTTTCCAGTACCAGGCCTCAATCATGTTTGCAGGGCACAGGGTTCCACTATCAAACCTCAGTCATGTTGCCAGTCCACAGGTTTCTGCCATCAAACCTCAGTCAACTTTCCAGGCCACAGATTTCCAGAATCAAACCTCAGTCATATTTCCAGGACACATGTTTCCAGAATCAAACCTCACCCATGTTCTTAGGATACAGGGTTCCAGAATCAAACCTCAGTCATGTTCCCTGGACACAGGTTTCAAAAATAAAACCCCAGTCATGTTCCCAGGCCACAGGGTTCCTGAATCAAGCCTCACTCATATTCCCAGGCCACAGGGTTCCACAATTAAACCTCAGTCATGTTCCCAGGCCAGAGTGTTCCACAATCAAACCTATGTCATCTTGCCAGGCCACAGGTTTCCACCATCAATCCTCAGTCCTGTTGCCAGGCCATAGGGTTCCACCATCAAGCCTCAGTTATATTCCCAGGAAACAGGGTTCCAGAATCAAGCCAATGGCATGTTCCCAGACCACAGGGTTCAAGTATCAGGCCTCAGCCATGTTCCCAGTGCACAGGGTTCCACCATCAAACCTCAGTCATGGTGACAGTCCACAGGTTTCTGCGATCAAACCACATTCAAGTTGCCAGGCCTCAGGTTTCCAGAATCAAGCCTCAGGTATGTTGGCAGGCCACAGGGTACCACCATCAAACCTCAGTCATGTTCCCAGGCCACAGGGTTCCTCCATCAAACCTCAATCATGTTCGCAGGACACAGGATTCCAAAATCAAACCAATGTCAAGTTCCCAGGCCATGGGTTTCCAGTATCAGGCCTCAGTCAAGTTTCCAGGGCACAGGGTTCCACAATCAAACCTCAGTTATGTTGCCAGTACACAGGTTTCTGCCATCAAACCTCAGTCAAGTTCCCAGGCCACAGATTTCCAGAATCAAACCGCAGTCATATTCCCAGGACACATGTTTCCAGAATCAAACCTCACTCATGTTCTCAGGACACAGGGTTCCAGAATCAAACCTCAGTCATGTTCCCTGGACACAGGTTTCAAAAATAAAACCCCAGTCATGTTCCCAGGCCACAGGGTTCCTGAATCAAGCCTCATTCATATTCCCAGGCCACAGGGTTCCACAATTAAACCTCAGTCATATTGCCAGGCCAGAGGGTTCCACAATCAAACCTCAGTCCTGTTGTCAGGCCACGTTTCCACCATCAAGCCTCAGTCATGTTCCCAGGCCAGAGAGTTCCACAATCAAACCTATGTCATCTTGCCAGGCCACAGGTTTCCACTATCAATCCTCAGTCCTGTTGACAGGCCACAGGGTTCCACCATTAAGCCGTTGTCATGTTCCCAAACCTGAGGTTTCCACAATCAAACCTCAGTCCTCTTGCCAGACCACGGTTCCACCATCAAACCTCAGTCATGTTCCCTGGACACAGGTTTCAAAAATAAAATCCCAGTCATGTTCCCAGGCCACAGGGTTCCAGAATCAAGCCTCACTCATATTCCCAGGCCACAGGGCTCCACAATTAAACCTCAGTCATATTCCCAGGCCAGAGGTTTCGACAATCAAACCTCAGTCCTGTTGCCAGGCCACGGTTCCACCATTAAGCCTCAGTCATGTTGCCAGGACATATGGTACCACATCAAACCTCAGTCATGTACCCAGGCCACATTTTTCCAGAATAAAAACGATTTCATGTTCCCAGGCAACAGGGTACCAGTATCCAAACCGATGTCACGTTCCCAGGCCACAGGTTTCCACCATCAAACCTCAGTCCTGGTACCAGGCCACAGGGTTCCACCATCAAGCCTCAGTCATGTTCCCAAACCTGAGGGTTCCACAATCAATCCTCAGTTATGTTCCCAGGCTCCAGGGTTCTAGAATAAAACCTCAGTCATGTTCGCCGTCCACAGGTTTACAGAACCAAGCCTCAGTCAGGTTCGCAGGGCACAGTATTCCGCAACCTAAACAAATGTCATGTTCCCAGGCCTCAGGGATCCAGAATCAAACATCAGTCATGTTCCCAGGCCAATGGTTTCCAGGATCAAACCTCAGTCATATTCCCAGGCCACATGGTTCCAGAATCAAACCTCACTCATATTCCCAGGACACAGGGTTCCAGAATCAAACCTCAGTCATATTCCCTGGACACAGGTTTCAAAAATAAATCCCCAGTCATATTCCCAGACCACAGGGTTCCAGAATCAAGCCTCACTCATATTCCCAGGACACAGGGTTCCACCATTAAGCCTCAGTCATGTTTCCAGGCCAGAGTGTTCCACAATCAAACCTAAGTCATCTTACCAGGACACAGGGTTCCACCGTCAATCCTCCGTCATATTCCCAGGCCACTGGTTTCCAGAATCAAACCGATTTCATGTTCCCAGGCAACAGGGTACGAGAATCCAAACCGATGTCATGTTCCCTGTAATCAGGGTTCCACCATCAAACCTCAGTCCTGTTGCCAGGCCACAGGGTTCCACCATCAAGCCTCAGTCATGTTCCGAAGCACCAGGGTTCCACAATCAAACCTCAGTCCTGTTGCCAGACCACAGGGTTCAACCATCAAACCTCAGTCATGTTCCCAGGAAACAGGGTTGCAGAATCAAACCAATGGCATATTCTCAGACCACGGGGTTCCAGTATCAGGCCTCAGCCATGTTCCCAGTGCACAGGGTTCCACCATCAAACCTCAGTCATGTTGATAGTCCACAGGTTTCTACGATCAAACCACGTTCAAGTTCCCAGGCCACAGGGTTCCAGAATCAAGCCTCAGTCATTTTGCCAGGCCAGAGTGTTCCACCATCAAACCTCAGTCATGATCCCAGGCCACATGTTTCCACAATGAAACCTCAGTCATTTTCCCACGCCAGAGGTTTCCAGAATCAAACCTCAGTCATATTTCCAGGACACATGGTTCCAGAATCAAACCTGAGTCATGTTCGCAGGCCGCAGGTTTCAACAATAAAACCTCAGTCATGTTCCCATGACACAGGGTTCCAGAATCAAACCTCAGTCCTGTTCCCAGGACACAGGTTTCCAGAATCAACCCGATATCATGTTCCCTGGCCACAGTCTTCCATAATCAAACCGCAGGCATGTTTCCAGGCCACAGGGTTCAACCATCAAACCTCAGTCATGTTCCCTGTAAACAGGGCTCCAGAATCAAACCAATGTCATGTTCTCACGCCCCGGGGTTCCAGTATCAGGCCTCAGCCATCTTCCCAGGCCACAGGGTTCTAGAATCAAACTCTTCTCATATTCCCAGGCCACAGGGTTCCAGAATCCGACGATGTCATGCTCCCAGGCCAGAAGATTCCGGAATCAATCCCCAGTTATGTTCCCAGGCTACAGGGTTCCAGAATCAACCCGATATCATGTTCCCTAGCCACAGTCTTCCAGAATCAAACCTCAGTCATGTTGCCAGGCCACAGGTTTCCACCATCAAACCTCAGGCATGTTCCCAGGCCACAGGGTTCCGGAATCAAATCGTTCTCATGTTCCCAGGCCACAGGGTTCCAGAATCAATCCTCAGTTATGTTCCCAGGCTACAGGGTTGCAGAATAAAACCTCAGTCATTTTCCCAGTCCACAGGGTTCCAGAACCAAGGCTCAGTCAGTTTCCCGGGGCACAGTATTACACAATCTAAACAGATGTCATATTCCCGGCCACAGTTTTCAAGAATTACGCCTCAGTCATGTTACCAGGCCACAGGGATCCAGAATCAAACCTCAGTCATATTCCCAGGCCATAGGTTTCCAGAATTAAACCGATTTCATGTTCCCAGGCAACAGGGTACCAGAATCCAAACCGATGTCATGTTCCCAGGCCACAGGATTCCACACTCTAACATCAGTCATCTCCCCAGGCCAATGGTTTCCAGAATCAAACCTCAGTCATATTCCCAGGCCACATGGTTCCAGAATCAAACCTCAGTCGTGTTCCCAGGACACAGGGTTCCAGAATAAAACCTCAGTCATGTTTCCTGGACACAGGTTTCAGAAATAAAATACCAGTCATGTTCCCAGGCCACAGGGTTCCACAATTAAACCTCTGTCATATTCCCAGGCCAGAGGGTTCCACAATCAAACCTCAGTCCTGTTGGCAGGCCACGGTTCCACCATCAAGCCTCAGTCATGTGCCCAGGCCAGAGTGTTCCACAATCAAACCTAAGTCATCTTGCCAAGCCACAGGGTTCAACCATCACACCTCAGTCATGTTCCCAGTAAACAGGGTTCCAGAATCAAACCAATGTCATGTTCCCACGCCCCGGGTTTCCAGTATCAGGCCTCAGTCATGTTCCCCGTGCACAGGGTTCCACAATCAAAAGTCAGTCATGTTGCCAGTCCACAGGTTTCTGCCATTAAACCTCAGTCAAGTTGCCAGGCCACAGGTTTCCAGAATCAAGCCTCAGTCATTTTGCCAGGCCAGAGTGTTCCACCATCAAACCTCAATCATGATCCCAGGCCACATGTTTCCACAATGAAACCTCAGTCATTTTCCCAGGCCAAAGGTTTCCAGAATCAAACCTCAGTCATATTCCCAGGTCACATGGTTCCAGAATCAAACCTGAGTCATGATCGCAGGCCACAGGTTTCAACAATCACACCTCAGTCATTTTACCAGGACACAGGTGTCCAGAATCAAACCTCAGTCATGTTCCCAGGGAAAAGGCTTCTAGAAACAAACCTCAGTCATATTCCCAGAGCACAGCGTTCCAGAATCAAACCTCAGTCTTGTTCCCAGGACACAGGTTTCCAGAATCATCCCGATATCATGTTCCCTGGCCACAGTCTTCCAGAATCAAACCTCAGTCTTGTTGCCAGGCCACAGGTTTCCACCATCAAACCTCAGGCATTTTCCCAGGACACAGGGTTCCAGAATCAAACCGTTCTCATTTTCCCAGGCCACAGGGTTCCAGAAACAAACTGTTCTCATGTTCCCAGGCCACAGGGTTCCAGAATCTACCGATGTCATGTTCCCAGGCCACAGGGTTCCAGAATCAATCCTCAGTTATGTTCCCAGGATACAGGGTTCCAGAATAAAACCTCAGTCGTGTACCCAATCCACAGGGTTCCAGAACCAAGGCTCAGTCAGGTTCCCGGGGCACAGTATTCCACAATCTAAACAGATGTCATGTTCCCAGGCCACAGGGTTCCAGAATCAATCCTCAGTTATGTTCCCAGGATACAGGGTTCCAGAATAAAACCTCAGTCGTGTACCCAATCCACAGGGTTCCAGAACCAAGGCTCAGTCAGGTTCCCGGGGCACAGTATTCCACAATCTAAACAGATGTCATGTTCCCAGGCCACAGGGTTCCAGAATCAATCCTCAGTTATGTTCCCAGGATACAGGGTTCCAGAATAAAACCTCAGTCGTGTACCCAATCCACAGGGTTCCAGAACCAAGGCTCAGTCAGGTTCCCGGGGCACAGTATTCCACAATCTAAACAGATGTCATGTTCCCAGGCCACAGTTTTCCAGAATCACGCCTCAGTCATGTTCCCAGGCCACAGGGATCCAGAATCAAACCGATTTCATGTTCCCAGGCAACAGGGTACCGGAATCCAAACCGATATCATGTTCCCAGGCCACAGGATTCCACACTCTAACATCAGTCTTGTTCCCAGGCCAATGGTATCCAGAATCAAACCTCAGTCATATTCCCAGGCCACATGGTTCCAGAATCAAACCTCAGTCGTGTTCCCAGGACACAGGGTTCCAGAATAAAACCTCAGTCATGTTCCCTGGACACAGGTTCCAGAAATAAAATCCCAGTCATGTTCCCAGGCCACAGGGTTCCACAATTAAACCTCAGTCATATTCCCAGGCCAGAGTGTTCCACAATCAAACCTAAGTCATCTTGCCAAGCCACAGGGTTCCACCATCAAACCTCAGTCATGTTGCCAGGCCACAGGGTTCCACCATCAAGCCTCACTCATGTTCCCAAGCCTGAGGGATCCACTCTGAAACCTCAATCAGGTTGCCAGGCCACAGGTGTCAACCATCAAACCTCAGTCATGTTCCCAGTAAACCGGGCTCCAGAATCAAACCAATGTCAAGTTCCCACGCCACGGGGTTCCAGTATCAGGCCTCAGTCATGTTCCTCGTGCACAGGGTGCCACAATCAAACCTCAGTCATGTTGCCAGAGCACAGCGTTCCAGAATCAAACCTCAGTCTTGTTCCCAGGACACAGGTTTCCAGAATCATCCCGATATCATGTTCCCTGGCCACAGTCTTCCAGAATCAAACCTCAGTCTTGTTGCCAGGCCACAGGTTTCCACCATCAAACCTCAGGCATTTTCCCAGGACACAGGGTTCCAGAATCAAACCGTTCTCATTTTCCCAGGCCACAGGGTTCCAGAAACAAACTGTTCTCATGTTCCCAGGCCACAGGGTTCCAGAATCTACCGATGTCATGTTCCCAGGCCACAGGGTTCCAGAATCAATCCTCAGTTATGTTCCCAGGATACAGGGTTCCAGAATAAAACCTCAGTCGTGTACCCAATCCACAGGGTTCCAGAACCAAGGCTCAGTCAGGTTCCCGGGGCACAGTATTCCACAATCTAAACAGATGTCATGTTCCCAGGCCACAGGGTTCCAGAATCAATCCTCAGTTATGTTCCCAGGATACAGGGTTCCAGAATAAAACCTCAGTCGTGTACCCAATCCACAGGGTTCCAGAACCAAGGCTCAGTCAGGTTCCCGGGGCACAGTATTCCACAATCTAAACAGATGTCATGTTCCCAGGCCACAGGGTTCCAGAATCAATCCTCAGTTATGTTCCCAGGATACAGGGTTCCAGAATAAAACCTCAGTCGTGTACCCAATCCACAGGGTTCCAGAACCAAGGCTCAGTCAGGTTCCCGGGGCACAGTATTCCACAATCTAAACAGATGTCATGTTCCCAGGCCACAGTTTTCCAGAATCACGCCTCAGTCATGTTCCCAGGCCACAGGGATCCAGAATCAAACCGATTTCATGTTCCCAGGCAACAGGGTACCGGAATCCAAACCGATATCATGTTCCCAGGCCACAGGATTCCACACTCTAACATCAGTCTTGTTCCCAGGCCAATGGTATCCAGAATCAAACCTCAGTCATATTCCCAGGCCACATGGTTCCAGAATCAAACCTCAGTCGTGTTCCCAGGACACAGGGTTCCAGAATAAAACCTCAGTCATGTTCCCTGGACACAGGTTCCAGAAATAAAATCCCAGTCATGTTCCCAGGCCACAGGGTTCCACAATTAAACCTCAGTCATATTCCCAGGCCAGAGTGTTCCACAATCAAACCTAAGTCATCTTGCCAAGCCACAGGGTTCCACCATCAAACCTCAGTCATGTTGCCAGGCCACAGGGTTCCACCATCAAGCCTCACTCATGTTCCCAAGCCTGAGGGATCCACTCTGAAACCTCAATCAGGTTGCCAGGCCACAGGTGTCAACCATCAAACCTCAGTCATGTTCCCAGTAAACCGGGCTCCAGAATCAAACCAATGTCAAGTTCCCACGCCACGGGGTTCCAGTATCAGGCCTCAGTCATGTTCCTCGTGCACAGGGTGCCACAATCAAACCTCAGTCATGTTGCCAGTCCTCAGGTTTCTGCCATCAAACCTCAGTCAAGTTCCCATGCCACAGGGTTCCAGAATCAAGCCTCAGTCATTTTGCCAGGCCAGAGTGTTCCAACATCAAACCTCAGTCATGATCCCAGGCCACATGTTTCCACAATGAAACCTCAGTCATTTTCCCAAGCCAAAGGTTTCCAGAATCAAACCTCAGTCATATTCCCAGGACACATGGTTCCAAAATCAAACCTGAGTCATGTTCGCAGGCCACAGGTTTCAGCAATGAAACCTCAGTCATATTCCCTGGACACAGGTTTCAAAAATAAATCCCCAGTCATATTCCCAGACCACAGGGTTCCAGAATCAAGCCTCACTCATATTCCCAGGACACAGGGTTCCACCATTAAGCCTCAGTCATGTTTCCAGGCCAGAGTGTTCCACAATCAAACCTAAGTCATCTTACCAGGACACAGGGTTCCACCGTCAATCCTCCGTCATATTCCCAGGCCACTGGTTTCCAGAATCAAACCGATTTCATGTTCCCAGGCAACAGGGTACGAGAATCCAAACCGATGTCATGTTCCCTGTAATCAGGGTTCCACCATCAAACCTCAGTCCTGTTGCCAGGCCACAGGGTTCCACCATCAAGCCTCAGTCATGTTCCGAAGCACCAGGGTTCCACAATCAAACCTCAGTCCTGTTGCCAGACCACAGGGTTCAACCATCAAACCTCAGTCATGTTCCCAGGAAACAGGGTTGCAGAATCAAACCAATGGCATATTCTCAGACCACGGGGTTCCAGTATCAGGCCTCAGCCATGTTCCCAGTGCACAGGGTTCCACCATCAAACCTCAGTCATGTTGATAGTCCACAGGTTTCTACGATCAAACCACGTTCAAGTTCCCAGGCCACAGGGTTCCAGAATCAAGCCTCAGTCATTTTGCCAGGCCAGAGTGTTCCACCATCAAACCTCAGTCATGATCCCAGGCCACATGTTTCCACAATGAAACCTCAGTCATTTTCCCACGCCAGAGGTTTCCAGAATCAAACCTCAGTCATATTTCCAGGACACATGGTTCCAGAATCAAACCTGAGTCATGTTCGCAGGCCGCAGGTTTCAACAATAAAACCTCAGTCATGTTCCCATGACACAGGGTTCCAGAATCAAACCTCAGTCCTGTTCCCAGGACACAGGTTTCCAGAATCAACCCGATATCATGTTCCCTGGCCACAGTCTTCCATAATCAAACCGCAGGCATGTTTCCAGGCCACAGGGTTCAACCATCAAACCTCAGTCATGTTCCCTGTAAACAGGGCTCCAGAATCAAACCAATGTCATGTTCTCACGCCCCGGGGTTCCAGTATCAGGCCTCAGCCATCTTCCCAGGCCACAGGGTTCTAGAATCAAACTCTTCTCATATTCCCAGGCCACAGGGTTCCAGAATCCGACGATGTCATGCTCCCAGGCCAGAAGATTCCGGAATCAATCCCCAGTTATGTTCCCAGGCTACAGGGTTCCAGAATCAACCCGATATCATGTTCCCTAGCCACAGTCTTCCAGAATCAAACCTCAGTCATGTTGCCAGGCCACAGGTTTCCACCATCAAACCTCAATCATGATCCCAGGCCACATGTTTCCACAATGAAACCTCAGTCATTTTCCCAGGCCAAAGGTTTCCAGAATCAAACCTCAGTCATATTCCCAGGTCACATGGTTCCAGAATCAAACCTGAGTCATGATCGCAGGCCACAGGTTTCAACAATCACACCTCAGTCATTTTACCAGGACACAGGTGTCCAGAATCAAACCTCAGTCATGTTCCCAGGGAAAAGGCTTCTAGAAACAAACCTCAGTCATATTCCCAGAGCACAGCGTTCCAGAATCAAACCTCAGTCTTGTTCCCAGGACACAGGTTTCCAGAATCATCCCGATATCATGTTCCCTGGCCACAGTCTTCCAGAATCAAACCTCAGTCTTGTTGCCAGGCCACAGGTTTCCACCATCAAACCTCAGGCATTTTCCCAGGACACAGGGTTCCAGAATCAAACCGTTCTCATTTTCCCAGGCCACAGGGTTCCAGAAACAAACTGTTCTCATGTTCCCAGGCCACAGGGTTCCAGAATCTACCGATGTCATGTTCCCAGGCCACAGGGTTCCAGAATCAATCCTCAGTTATGTTCCCAGGATACAGGGTTCCAGAATAAAACCTCAGTCGTGTACCCAATCCACAGGGTTCCAGAACCAAGGCTCAGTCAGGTTCCCGGGGCACAGTATTCCACAATCTAAACAGATGTCATGTTCCCAGGCCACAGGGTTCCAGAATCAATCCTCAGTTATGTTCCCAGGATACAGGGTTCCAGAATAAAACCTCAGTCGTGTACCCAATCCACAGGGTTCCAGAACCAAGGCTCAGTCAGGTTCCCGGGGCACAGTATTCCACAATCTAAACAGATGTCATGTTCCCAGGCCACAGGGTTCCAGAATCAATCCTCAGTTATGTTCCCAGGATACAGGGTTCCAGAATAAAACCTCAGTCGTGTACCCAATCCACAGGGTTCCAGAACCAAGGCTCAGTCAGGTTCCCGGGGCACAGTATTCCACAATCTAAACAGATGTCATGTTCCCAGGCCACAGTTTTCCAGAATCACGCCTCAGTCATGTTCCCAGGCCACAGGGATCCAGAATCAAACCGATTTCATGTTCCCAGGCAACAGGGTACCGGAATCCAAACCGATATCATGTTCCCAGGCCACAGGATTCCACACTCTAACATCAGTCTTGTTCCCAGGCCAATGGTATCCAGAATCAAACCTCAGTCATATTCCCAGGCCACATGGTTCCAGAATCAAACCTCAGTCGTGTTCCCAGGACACAGGGTTCCAGAATAAAACCTCAGTCATGTTCCCTGGACACAGGTTCCAGAAATAAAATCCCAGTCATGTTCCCAGGCCACAGGGTTCCACAATTAAACCTCAGTCATATTCCCAGGCCAGAGTGTTCCACAATCAAACCTAAGTCATCTTGCCAAGCCACAGGGTTCCACCATCAAACCTCAGTCATGTTGCCAGGCCACAGGGTTCCACCATCAAGCCTCACTCATGTTCCCAAGCCTGAGGGATCCACTCTGAAACCTCAATCAGGTTGCCAGGCCACAGGTGTCAACCATCAAACCTCAGTCATGTTCCCAGTAAACCGGGCTCCAGAATCAAACCAATGTCAAGTTCCCACGCCACGGGGTTCCAGTATCAGGCCTCAGTCATGTTCCTCGTGCACAGGGTGCCACAATCAAACCTCAGTCATGTTGCCAGAGCACAGCGTTCCAGAATCAAACCTCAGTCTTGTTCCCAGGACACAGGTTTCCAGAATCATCCCGATATCATGTTCCCTGGCCACAGTCTTCCAGAATCAAACCTCAGTCTTGTTGCCAGGCCACAGGTTTCCACCATCAAACCTCAGGCATTTTCCCAGGACACAGGGTTCCAGAATCAAACCGTTCTCATTTTCCCAGGCCACAGGGTTCCAGAAACAAACTGTTCTCATGTTCCCAGGCCACAGGGTTCCAGAATCTACCGATGTCATGTTCCCAGGCCACAGGGTTCCAGAATCAATCCTCAGTTATGTTCCCAGGATACAGGGTTCCAGAATAAAACCTCAGTCGTGTACCCAATCCACAGGGTTCCAGAACCAAGGCTCAGTCAGGTTCCCGGGGCACAGTATTCCACAATCTAAACAGATGTCATGTTCCCAGGCCACAGGGTTCCAGAATCAATCCTCAGTTATGTTCCCAGGATACAGGGTTCCAGAATAAAACCTCAGTCGTGTACCCAATCCACAGGGTTCCAGAACCAAGGCTCAGTCAGGTTCCCGGGGCACAGTATTCCACAATCTAAACAGATGTCATGTTCCCAGGCCACAGGGTTCCAGAATCAATCCTCAGTTATGTTCCCAGGATACAGGGTTCCAGAATAAAACCTCAGTCGTGTACCCAATCCACAGGGTTCCAGAACCAAGGCTCAGTCAGGTTCCCGGGGCACAGTATTCCACAATCTAAACAGATGTCATGTTCCCAGGCCACAGTTTTCCAGAATCACGCCTCAGTCATGTTCCCAGGCCACAGGGATCCAGAATCAAACCGATTTCATGTTCCCAGGCAACAGGGTACCGGAATCCAAACCGATATCATGTTCCCAGGCCACAGGATTCCACACTCTAACATCAGTCTTGTTCCCAGGCCAATGGTATCCAGAATCAAACCTCAGTCATATTCCCAGGCCACATGGTTCCAGAATCAAACCTCAGTCGTGTTCCCAGGACACAGGGTTCCAGAATAAAACCTCAGTCATGTTCCCTGGACACAGGTTCCAGAAATAAAATCCCAGTCATGTTCCCAGGCCACAGGGTTCCACAATTAAACCTCAGTCATATTCCCAGGCCAGAGTGTTCCACAATCAAACCTAAGTCATCTTGCCAAGCCACAGGGTTCCACCATCAAACCTCAGTCATGTTGCCAGGCCACAGGGTTCCACCATCAAGCCTCACTCATGTTCCCAAGCCTGAGGGATCCACTCTGAAACCTCAATCAGGTTGCCAGGCCACAGGTGTCAACCATCAAACCTCAGTCATGTTCCCAGTAAACCGGGCTCCAGAATCAAACCAATGTCAAGTTCCCACGCCACGGGGTTCCAGTATCAGGCCTCAGTCATGTTCCTCGTGCACAGGGTGCCACAATCAAACCTCAGTCATGTTGCCAGTCCTCAGGTTTCTGCCATCAAACCTCAGTCAAGTTCCCATGCCACAGGGTTCCAGAATCAAGCCTCAGTCATTTTGCCAGGCCAGAGTGTTCCAACATCAAACCTCAGTCATGATCCCAGGCCACATGTTTCCACAATGAAACCTCAGTCATTTTCCCAAGCCAAAGGTTTCCAGAATCAAACCTCAGTCATATTCCCAGGACACATGGTTCCAAAATCAAACCTGAGTCATGTTCGCAGGCCACAGGTTTCAGCAATGAAACCTCAGTCATATTCCCTGGACACAGGTTTCAAAAATAAATCCCCAGTCATATTCCCAGACCACAGGGTTCCAGAATCAAGCCTCACTCATATTCCCAGGACACAGGGTTCCACCATTAAGCCTCAGTCATGTTTCCAGGCCAGAGTGTTCCACAATCAAACCTAAGTCATCTTACCAGGACACAGGGTTCCACCGTCAATCCTCCGTCATATTCCCAGGCCACTGGTTTCCAGAATCAAACCGATTTCATGTTCCCAGGCAACAGGGTACGAGAATCCAAACCGATGTCATGTTCCCTGTAATCAGGGTTCCACCATCAAACCTCAGTCCTGTTGCCAGGCCACAGGGTTCCACCATCAAGCCTCAGTCATGTTCCGAAGCACCAGGGTTCCACAATCAAACCTCAGTCCTGTTGCCAGACCACAGGGTTCAACCATCAAACCTCAGTCATGTTCCCAGGAAACAGGGTTGCAGAATCAAACCAATGGCATATTCTCAGACCACGGGGTTCCAGTATCAGGCCTCAGCCATGTTCCCAGTGCACAGGGTTCCACCATCAAACCTCAGTCATGTTGATAGTCCACAGGTTTCTACGATCAAACCACGTTCAAGTTCCCAGGCCACAGGGTTCCAGAATCAAGCCTCAGTCATTTTGCCAGGCCAGAGTGTTCCACCATCAAACCTCAGTCATGATCCCAGGCCACATGTTTCCACAATGAAACCTCAGTCATTTTCCCACGCCAGAGGTTTCCAGAATCAAACCTCAGTCATATTTCCAGGACACATGGTTCCAGAATCAAACCTGAGTCATGTTCGCAGGCCGCAGGTTTCAACAATAAAACCTCAGTCATGTTCCCATGACACAGGGTTCCAGAATCAAACCTCAGTCCTGTTCCCAGGACACAGGTTTCCAGAATCAACCCGATATCATGTTCCCTGGCCACAGTCTTCCATAATCAAACCGCAGGCATGTTTCCAGGCCACAGGGTTCAACCATCAAACCTCAGTCATGTTCCCTGTAAACAGGGCTCCAGAATCAAACCAATGTCATGTTCTCACGCCCCGGGGTTCCAGTATCAGGCCTCAGCCATCTTCCCAGGCCACAGGGTTCTAGAATCAAACTCTTCTCATATTCCCAGGCCACAGGGTTCCAGAATCCGACGATGTCATGCTCCCAGGCCAGAAGATTCCGGAATCAATCCCCAGTTATGTTCCCAGGCTACAGGGTTCCAGAATCAACCCGATATCATGTTCCCTAGCCACAGTCTTCCAGAATCAAACCTCAGTCATGTTGCCAGGCCACAGGTTTCCACCATCAAACCTCAGGCATGTTCCCAGGCCACAGGGTTCCGGAATCAAATCGTTCTCATGTTCCCAGGCCACAGGGTTCCAGAATCAATCCTCAGTTATGTTCCCAGGCTACAGGGTTGCAGAATAAAACCTCAGTCATTTTCCCAGTCCACAGGGTTCCAGAACCAAGGCTCAGTCAGTTTCCCGGGGCACAGTATTACACAATCTAAACAGATGTCATATTCCCGGCCACAGTTTTCAAGAATTACGCCTCAGTCATGTTACCAGGCCACAGGGATCCAGAATCAAACCTCAGTCATATTCCCAGGCCATAGGTTTCCAGAATTAAACCGATTTCATGTTCCCAGGCAACAGGGTACCAGAATCCAAACCGATGTCATGTTCCCAGGCCACAGGATTCCACACTCTAACATCAGTCATCTCCCCAGGCCAATGGTTTCCAGAATCAAACCTCAGTCATATTCCCAGTCCACATGGTTCCAGAATCAAACCTCAGTCGTGTTCCCAGGACACAGGGTTCCAGAATAAAACCTCAGTCATGTTTCCTGGACACAGGTTTCAGAAATAAAATACCAGTCATGTTCCCAGGCCACAGGGTTCCACAATTAAACCTCTGTCATATTCCCAGGCCAGAGGGTTCCACAATCAAACCTCAGTCCTGTTGGCAGGCCACGGTTCCACCATCAAGCCTCAGTCATGTGCCCAGGCCAGAGTGTTCCACAATCAAACCTAAGTCATCTTGCCAAGCCACAGGGTTCAACCATCACACCTCAGTCATGTTCCCAGTAAACAGGGTTCCAGAATCAAACCAATGTCATGTTCCCACGCCCCGGGGTTCCAGTATCAGGCCTCAGTCATGTTCCCCGTGCACAGGGTTCCACAATCAAAAGTCAGTCATGTTGCCAGTCCACAGGTTTCTGCCATTAAACCTCAGTCAAGTTGCCAGGCCACAGGTTTCCAGAATCAAGCCTCAGTCATTTTGCCAGGCCAGAGTGTTCCACCATCAAACCTCAATCATGATCCCAGGCCACATGTTTCCACAATGAAACCTCAGTCATTTTCCCAGGCCAAAGGTTTCCAGAATCAAACCTCAGTCATATTCCCAGGTCACATGGTTCCAGAATCAAACCTGAGTCATGATCGCAGGCCACAGGTTTCAACAATCACACCTCAGTCATTTTACCAGGACACAGGTGTCCAGAATCAAACCTCAGTCATGTTCCCAGGGAAAAGGCTTCTAGAAACAAACCTCAGTCATATTCCCAGAGCACAGCGTTCCAGAATCAAACCTCAGTCTTGTTCCCAGGACACAGGTTTCCAGAATCATCCCGATATCATGTTCCCTGGCCACAGTCTTCCAGAATCAAACCTCAGTCTTGTTGCCAGGCCACAGGTTTCCACCATCAAACCTCAGGCATTTTCCCAGGACACAGGGTTCCAGAATCAAACCGTTCTCATTTTCCCAGGCCACAGGGTTCCAGAAACAAACTGTTCTCATGTTCCCAGGCCACAGGGTTCCAGAATCTACCGATGTCATGTTCCCAGGCCACAGGGTTCCAGAATCAATCCTCAGTTATGTTCCCAGGATACAGGGTTCCAGAATAAAACCTCAGTCGTGTACCCAATCCACAGGGTTCCAGAACCAAGGCTCAGTCAGGTTCCCGGGGCACAGTATTCCACAATCTAAACAGATGTCATGTTCCCAGGCCACAGTTTTCCAGAATCACGCCTCAGTCATGTTCCCAGGCCACAGGGATCCAGAATCAAACCGATTTCATGTTCCCAGGCAACAGGGTACCGGAATCCAAACCGATATCATGTTCCCAGGCCACAGGATTCCACACTCTAACATCAGTCTTGTTCCCAGGCCAATGGTATCCTGAATCAAACCTCAGTCATATTCCCAGGCCACATGGTTCCAGAATCAAACCTCAGTCGTGTTCCCAGGACACAGGGTTCCAGAATAAAACCTCAGTCATGTTCCCTGGACACAGGTTCCAGAAATAAAATCCCAGTCATGTTCCCAGGCCACAGGGTTCCACAATTAAACCTCAGTCATATTCCCAGGCCAGAGTGTTCCACAATCAAACCTAAGTCATCTTGCCAAGCCACAGGGTTCCACCATCAAACCTCAGTCATGTTGCCAGGCCACAGGGTTCCACCATCAAGCCTCACTCATGTTCCCAAGCCTGAGGGATCCACTCTGAAACCTCAATCAGGTTGCCAGGCCACAGGTGTCAACCATCAAACCTCAGTCATGTTCCCAGTAAACCGGGCTCCAGAATCAAACCAATGTCAAGTTCCCACGCCACGGGGTTCCAGTATCAGGCCTCAGTCATGTTCCTCGTGCACAGGGTGCCACAATCAAACCTCAGTCATGTTGCCAGTCCTCAGGTTTCTGCCATCAAACCTCAGTCAAGTTCCCATGCCACAGGGTTCCAGAATCAAGCCTCAGTCATTTTGCCAGGCCAGAGTGTTCCAACATCAAACCTCAGTCATGATCCCAGGCCACATGTTTCCACAATGAAACCTCAGTCATTTTCCCAAGCCAAAGGTTTCCAGAATCAAACCTCAGTCATATTCCCAGGACACATGGTTCCAAAATCAAACCTGAGTCATGTTCGCAGGCCACAGGTTTCAGCAATGAAACCTCAGTCATGTTCCCATGACACACGTGTCCAGAATCATACCTCAGTCATGTTCCCAGGGAACAGGCTTCCAGAAACAAACCTAAGTCATGTTCCCCAGGCACAGGGTTCCAGAATCAAACCTCAGTGTTGTTCCCAGGACACAGGTTTCCAGAATCAACCCGATATCATGTTCCCTAGCCACAGTCTTCCAGAATCAAACCTCAGTCATGTTGCCAGGCCACAGGTTTCCACCATCAAACCTCAGGCATGTTCCCAGGCCACAGGGTTCCGGAATCAAATCGTTCTCATGTTCCCAGGACACAGGGTTCCAGAGTCAATCCTCAGTTATCTTCCCAGGCTACAGGGTTGCAGAATAAAACCTCAGTCATTTTCCCAGTCCACAGGGTTCCAGAACCAAGGCTCACTCAGGTTCCCGGGGCACAGTATTCCACAATCTAAACAGATGTCATGTTCCCAGGCCACAGGGTTCCAGAATCAACCCTCAGTTATATTCCCAGGCTACAGCGTTCCAGAATAAAACCTCACTCATGTTCCCAGTCCACAGGGTCCAGAACCAAGGCTCAGTCAGTTTCCCGGGGCACAGTATTACACAATCTAAACAGATGTCTTGTTCCCGGCCACAGTTTTCAAGAATTACGCCTCAGTCATGTTACCAGGCCACAGGGATCCAGAATCAAACCTCAGTCATATTCCCAGGCCACAGGTTTCCAGAATTAAAACGATTTCTTGTTCCCAGGCAACAGGGTAGCAGAATCCAAACCGATGTCATGTTCCCAGGCCACAGGATTCCACACTCTATCATCAGTCATCTTCCCAGGCCAATGTTTTCCAGAATCAAGCCTCAGTCATATTCCCAGGCCACATGGTTCCAGAATCAAACCTCAGTCGTGTTCCCAGGACTCAGGGTTCCAGAATAAAACCTCAGTCATGTTCCCTGGACACAGGTTTCAGAAATAAAATCCCAGTCATGTTCCCAAGCAACAGGGTTCCACAATTAAACCTCAGTCATATTCCCAGGCCAGAGGGTTCCACAATCAAACCTCTGTCCTGTTGCCAGGCCACGGTTCCACCATCAAGCCTCAGTCATGTTCCCAGGCCAGAGAGTTCCACAATCAAACCTAATTCATCTTGCCAAGCCACAGGGTTCCACCATCAATCCTCAATCATATTCCGAGGCCCTGGTTTCCAGAATCAAACCGATTTCATGTTCCCAGGCAACAGGGTACCAGAATCCAAACCGATGTCATGTTCCCTGTAATCAGGGTTCCACCATCAAACCTCAGTCCTGTTGCCAGGCCACTCGATTCAACCACCAAACCTCAGTCATGTTCCCAGGAAACAGGGTTCCAGAATCAAGCCAATGGCATGTTCGCAGACCACGGGGTTCCAGTATCAGGCCTCAGCCATGTTCCCAGTGCACAGGGTTCCACCATCAAACCTCAGTCATGTTGACAGTCCACAGGTTTCTGCCATCAAACCACATTCAACTTCCCAGGCCACAGGGTTCCAGAATCAAGCCTCAGGTATGTTGCCAGGCCACAGGGTACCACCATCAAACCTCAGTCATGTTCCCAGGCCACAGGTTTCCTCCATCAAACCTCAATCATATTCCCAGGACACAGGATTCCAGAATCAAACCAATGTCAAATACCCAGGCCATGGGTTTCCAGTACCAGGCCTCAGTCATGTTTCCAGGGCACAGGGTTCCACAATCAAACCTCAGTTATGTTGCCAGTACACAGGTTTCTGCCATCAAACCTCAGTCAAGTTCCAAGGCCACAGATTTCCAGAGTCAAACCTCAGTCATATTCCCAGGACACATGTTTCCAGAATCAAACCTCACTCATGTTCTCAGGACACAGGGTTCCAGAATCAATCCTCAGTCATGTTCCCTGGACACAGGTTTCAAACATAAAACCCCAGTCATGTTCCCAGGCCACAGTGTTCCAGAATCAAGCCTCACTCATATTCCCAGGCCACAGGGCTCCACAATTAAACCTCAGTCATATTCCCAGGCCAGAGGTTTCGACAATCAAACCTCAGTCCTGTTGCCAGGCCACGGTTCCACCATCAAGCCTCAGTCATGTTGCCAGGACATATGGTACCACATCAAACCTCAGTCATGTACCCAGGCCACATTTTTCCAGAATAAAAACGATTTCATGTTCCCAGGCAACAGGGTACCAGAATCCAAACCAATGTCATGTTCCCTGTAATCAGGGTTCCACCATCAAACCACAGTCCTGTGGCCAGGCCACAGGGTTCAACCATCATACCTCAGTCATGTTGCCAGGCAACAGGGTTCAACCATCAAACCTCAGTCATGTTTTAGGGAAACAGGGTTCCAGAATCAGACCAATGGCATGTTCCCAGGCCACGGGGTTCCAGTATCAGGCCTCAGTCATGTTCCCAGGCCACAGGATTCCACAATCTAACATCAGTCATGTTCCCAGACCAATGGTTTCCAGAATGAAACCTCAATCATGTCCCCAGGACACAAGGTGCCAGAATCAAACCAATGTCAAGTTCCCAGGCCATGGATTTCCAGTACCAGGCCACAGTCATGTTTCCCGGTCACAGGGTTCCACAATCACACCTCAGTCATGTTGCCAGTCCACAGGTTTCTGCCATCAAACCTCAGTCAAGATCCCAGGCCACAAGTTTCCAGAACCAAGCCTCAGTCAGTTTCCCAGGGCACAGTATTCCACAATCTAAACAGATGTCATGTTCCCAAGTCACAGGTTTCCAGAATCACGCCTCAGTCATGTTCCCAGGACACAGGGTTCCAGAATCAAACCTCAGTCATGTTGCCAGGCCATATGGGACACGCATCAAACCTCAGTCATATTCCCAAACCACAGTTTTCCAAAATCAACCGATTTCATGTTCCCAGGCAACAGGGTACCAGAATCCAAACCGATGTCATGTTCCCAGGCCACACGATTCCACAATCTAACATCAGTCATGTTCCCAGGCCAATGGTTTCCAGGATCAAACCTCAGTCATATTCCCAAGCCACATGGTTCCAGAATCAAACCTCACTCATATTGCCAGGACACAGGGTTCCAGAATCAAACCTCAGTCATATTCCCTGGACACAGGTTTCAAAAATAAATCCGCAGTCATATTCCAAGACCACAGGGTTCCAGAATCAAGCCTCACTCATATTCCCAGGACACAGGGTTCCACAATTAAACCTCAGTCATATTCCCAGGCCAGAGGGTTCCACAATCAAACCTCAGTCCTGTTGCCAGGCCACGGTTCCACCATCAAGCCTCAGTCATGTTCTCAGGCCAGAGTGTTCCACAATCAAACCTAAGTCATCTTACCAGGCCACAGGGTTCCACCGTCAATCCTCCGTCATATTCGCAGGCCACTGGTTTCCAGAATCAAACCGATTTCATGTTCCCAGGCAACAGGGTACGAGAATCCAAACAGATGTCATGTTCCCTGTAATCAGGGTTCCACCATCAAACCTCCCTCCTGTTGCCAGGCCACAGGGTTCCACCATCAAGCCTCAGTCATGTTCCGAAGCACCAGGGTTCCACAATCAAACCTCAGTCCTGTTGCCAGGCCACAGGGTTCAACCATCAAACCTAAGTCATGTTCCCAGGAAACAGGGTTGCAGAATCAAACCAATGGCATATTCCCAGACCACGGGGTTCCAGTATCAGGCCTCAGCCATGTTCCCAGTGCACAGGGTTCCACCATCAAACCTCAGTCATATTGATAGTCCACAGGTTTCTGCGATCAAACCACGTTCAAGTTCCCAGGCCACAGGGTTCCAGAATCAAGCCTCAGTCATTTTGCCAGGCCATAGTGTTCCACCATCAAACCTCAGTCATGATCTCAGGCCACATGTTTCCACAATGAAACCTCAGTCATTTTCCCACGCCAGAGGTTTCCAGAATCAAACCTCAGTCATATTTCCAGGACACATGGTTCCAGAATCAAACCTGAGTCATGTTCGCAGGTCGCAGGTTTCAACAATCAAACCTCAGTCATGTTCCCATGACACAGGGTCCCAGAATCAAACCTCAGTCTTGTTCCCAGGACACAGGTTTCCAGAATCAACCCGATATCATGTTCCCTGGCCACAGTCTTCCAAAATAAAACCTCAGTCATGTAGCCAGGCCACAGGTTTCCACCATCAAACCTCAGTTATCTTCCCAGTAAACAGGGCTCCAGAATCAAACCAATGTCATGTTCCCACGCCACGGGGTTCCAGTATCAGGCCTCAGCCATCTTCCCAGGCCACAGGGTTCCACAATCAAACCTCAGTCCTGTTGCCAGACCACGGTTCCAACATCAAGCCTCAGTCATGTTCCCAGGCCAGAGTTTTCCACAATCAAACCTAAGTCATCTTGCCAAGCCACAGGGTTCCACCATCAAACTTCAGTTATGTTGCCAGGCCACAGGGTTCCACCATCACACCTCAGTCATGTTCCCAGTAAACAGGGCTCCAGAATCAAACCAATGTCATGTTCCCACACCACGGGGTCCCAGTATCAGGCCTCAGTCATGTTGCCCGTGCACAGGGTTCCACAATCAAACCTCAGTCATGTTGCCAGTCCACAGGTTTCTGCCATCAAACCTCAGTCAAGTTGCCAGGCCACAGGGTTCCAGAATCAAGCCTCAGTCATTTTGCCAGGCCAGAGTGTTCCACCATCAAACCTCAGTCATGATCCCAGGCCACATGTTTCCACAATGAAACCTCAGTCATTTTCCCAGCCCAAAGGTTTCCAGAATCAAACATCAGTCATATTCCCAGGACACATGGTTCCAGAATCAAACCTGAGTCATGTTCGCAGGCCACAGGTTTCAACAATCAAACCTCAGTCATGATCCCAGGACACAGGTTTCCAGAATCAAACCTCAGTCATTTTCCCAGGTAACATGCTTCCAGAAACAAACCTAAGTCATGTTCCCAGGCCACAGGATTCCAGAATCAAACCTCAGTCTTGTTCCCAGGACACAGGTTTCCAGAATCAACCCGATATCATGTTCCCTGGTCACAGTCTTCCAGAATCAAACCTCAGTCATGTTGCCAGGCCACAGGTTTCCACCATCAAACCTCAGAAATGTTCCCTGGCCACAGGGTTCCAGAACCAAGGCTCAGTCAGGTTCCCCGGGTCAGTATTCCACAATCTAAACAGATGTCATGTTCCCAGGCCACAGTTTTCAAGAATCACGCCTCAGTCATGTTCCCAGGCCACAAGGAACCAGAATCAAACTTCAGTCATGTTGCCAGGCCATAGGGTAGCACCATCAAACCTCAGCCATATTCCCAGGCCACAGGTTTCCAGAATCAAACGGATTTCATGTTCCCAGGCAACAGGGTACCAGAATCCAAACCGATGTCATGTTCCCAGGCAACAGGATTCCACACTCTAACATCAGTCATCTTCCCAGGCCAATGGTTTCCAGAATCAAACCTCAGTCATATTCCCAGGCCACATGGTTCCAGAATCAAACCTCAGTTGTGTTCCCAGGACACAGGGTTCCAGAATCACACCTCAGTCATATCCCAGGACACATATTTCCAGAATCAAACCTCACCCATGTTCTCAGGACACAGGGTTCCAGAATCAAACCTCAGTCATGTTCCCTGGACACAGGTTTCAAAAATAAAACCCCAGTCATGTTCCCAGGCCACAGGGTTCCTGAATCAAGCCTCATTCATATTCCCAGGCCACAGGGTTCCACAATTAAACCTCAGTCATGTTCCCAGGCCAGAGTGTTCCACAATCAAACCTATGTCATCTTGCCAGGCCACAGGTTTCCACCATCAATCCTCAGTCCTGTTGCCAGGCCACAGGTTTCCACCATCAATCCTCAGTCATGTTCCCAAGCATGAGGGTTCCACAATCAAACCTCTGTCATGTTGCCAGGCCACAGGGTTCAGCCATCAAACCTCAGTCATATTCCCAGGAAACAGGGTTCCAGAATCAAGCCAATGGCATGTTCCCAGACTAGAGGGTTCAAGTATCAGGCCTCAGCCATGTTCCCAGTGCAGAGGGTTCCACCATCAAACCTCAGTCATGGTGACAGTCCACAGGTTTCTGCGATCAAACCACATTCAAGTTCCCAGGCCACAGGGTTCCAGAATCAAGCCTCAGGTATGTTGGAAGGCCACAGGGTACCACCATCAAACCTCAGTCATGTTCCCAGGCCACAGGGTTCCTCCATCAAACATCAATCATGTTCCCAGGACACAGGATTCCAAAATCAAACCAATGTCAAGTTCCCAGGCCATGGGTTTCCAGTACCAGGCCTCAGTCATGTTTCCAGGGCACAGGGTTCCACAATCAAACCTCAGTTATGTTGCCAGTACACAGGTTTCTGCCATCAAACCTCAGTCAAGTTCCCAGGCCACAGATTTCCAGAATCAAACCTCAGTCATATTCCCAGGACACATGTTTCCAGAATCAAACTTCACTCATGTTCTCAGGACACAGGGTTCCACAATCAAACCTCAGTCCTGTTGCCAGGCCATGGTTACACCATCAATCCTCAATCATGTTCCCAGGCCAGAGTGTTCCACAATCAAACCTAAGTCATCTTGCCAGGCCACAGGTTTCCACCATCAATCCTCAGTCATGTTCCCAGGCCACAGGATTCCACAATCTAACATCAGTCATGTTCCCAGACCAATGGTTTCCAGAATCAAACCTCAATCATGTCCCCAGGACACAGGGTGCCAGAATCAAACCAATGTCAAGTTCCCAGGCCATGGGTTTCCAGTACTAGGCCTCAATCATGTTTGCAGAGCACAGGGTTCCACAATCAAACCTCAGTCATGTTGCCAGTCCACAGGTTTCTGCCATCAAACCTCAGTCAGGTTCCCAGGCCACAGATTTCCAGAATCAAACCTCAGTCATATTCCCAGGACACATGTTTCCAGAATCAAACCTCACTCATGTTCTCAGGACACAGGGTTCCAGAATCAAACCTCAGTCATGTTCCCTGGACACAGGTTTCAAAAATAAAACCCCAGTCATGTTCCCAGGCCACAGGGTTCCTGAATCAAGCCTCACTCATATTCCCAGGCCACAGGGTTCCACAATTAAACCTCAGTCATGTTCCCAGGCCAGAGTGTTCCACAATCAAACCTATGTCATCTTGCCAGGCCACAGGTTTCCACCATCAAACCTCAGTCCTGTTGCCAGGCCACAGGGTTCCACCATCAAGCTTCAGTTATATTCCCAGGAAACAGGGTTCCAGAATCAAGCCAATGGCATGTTCCCAGACCACAGGGTTCAAGTATCAGGCCTCAGCCATGTTCCCAGTGCACAGGGTTCCACCATCAAACCTCAGTCATGGTGACAGTCCACAGGTTTCTGCGATCAAACCACATTCAAGTTGCCAGGCCTCAGGGTTCCAGAATCAAGCCTCAGGTATGTTGGCAGGCCACAGGGTACCACCATCAAACCTCAGTCATGTTCCCAGGCCACAGGGTTCCTCCATCAAACCTCAATCATGTTCGCAGGACACAGGATTCCAAAATCAAACCAATGTCAAGTTCCCAGGCCATGGGTTTCCAGTACCAGGCCTCAGTCATGTTTCCAGGGCACAGGGTTCCACAATCAAACCTCAGTTATGTTGCCAGTACACAGGTTTCTGCCATCAAACCTCAGTCAAGTTCCCAGGCCACAGATTTCCAGAATCAAACCGCAGTCATATTCCCAGGACACATGTTTCCAGAATCAAACCTCACTCATGTTCTCAGGACACAGGGTTCCAGAATCAAACCTCAGTCATGTTCCCTGGACACAGGTTTCAAAAATAAAACCCCAGTCATGTTCCCAGGCCACAGGGTTCCTGAATCAAGCCTCATTCATATTCCCAGGCCACAGGGTTCCACAATTAAACCTCAGTCATATTGCCAGGCCAGAGGGTTCCACAATCAAACCTCAGTCCTGTTGTCAGGCCACGTTTCCACCATCAAGCCTCAGTCATGTTCCCAGGCCAGAGAGTTCCACAATCAAACCTATGTCATCTTGCCAGGCCACAGGTTTCCACTATCAATCCTCAGTCCTGTTGACAGGCCACAGGGTTCCACCATTAAGCCGTTGTCATGTTCCCAAACCTGAGGTTTCCACAATCAAACCTCAGTCCTCTTGCCAGACCACGGTTCCACCATCAAACCTCAGTCATGTTCCCTGGACACAGGTTTCAAAAATAAAATCCCAGTCATGTTCCCAGGCCACAGGGTTCCAGAATCAAGCCTCACTCATATTCCCAGGCCACAGGGCTCCACAATTAAACCTCAGTCATATTCCCAGGCCAGAGGTTTCGACAATCAAACCTCAGTCCTGTTGCCAGGCCACGGTTCCACCATTAAGCCTCAGTCATGTTGCCAGGACATATGGTACCACATCAAACCTCAGTCATGTACCCAGGCCACATTTTTCCAGAATAAAAACGATTTCATGTTCCCAGGCAACAGGGTACCAGTATCCAAACCGATGTCACGTTCCCAGGCCACAGGTTTCCACCATCAAACCTCAGTCCTGGTACCAGGCCACAGGGTTCCACCATCAAGCCTCAGTCATGTTCCCAAACCTGAGGGTTCCACAATCAATCCTCAGTTATGTTCCCAGGCTCCAGGGTTCTAGAATAAAACCTCAGTCATGTTCGCCGTCCACAGGTTTACAGAACCAAGCCTCAGTCAGGTTCGCAGGGCACAGTATTCCGCAACCTAAACAAATGTCATGTTCCCAGGCCTCAGGGATCCAGAATCAAACATCAGTCATGTTCCCAGGCCAATGGTTTCCAGGATCAAACCTCAGTCATATTCCCAGGCCACATGGTTCCAGAATCAAACCTCACTCATATTCCCAGGACACAGGGTTCCAGAATCAAACCTCAGTCATATTCCCTGGACACAGGTTTCAAAAATAAATCCCCAGTCATATTCCCAGACCACAGGGTTCCAGAATCAAGCCTCACTCATATTCCCAGGACACAGGGTTCCACCATTAAGCCTCAGTCATGTTTCCAGGCCAGAGTGTTCCACAATCAAACCTAAGTCATCTTACCAGGACACAGGGTTCCACCGTCAATCCTCCGTCATATTCCCAGGCCACTGGTTTCCAGAATCAAACCGATTTCATGTTCCCAGGCAACAGGGTACGAGAATCCAAACCGATGTCATGTTCCCTGTAATCAGGGTTCCACCATCAAACCTCAGTCCTGTTGCCAGGCCACAGGGTTCCACCATCAAGCCTCAGTCATGTTCCGAAGCACCAGGGTTCCACAATCAAACCTCAGTCCTGTTGCCAGACCACAGGGTTCAACCATCAAACCTCAGTCATGTTCCCAGGAAACAGGGTTGCAGAATCAAACCAATGGCATATTCTCAGACCACGGGGTTCCAGTATCAGGCCTCAGCCATGTTCCCAGTGCACAGGGTTCCACCATCAAACCTCAGTCATGTTGATAGTCCACAGGTTTCTGCGATCAAACCACGTTCAAGTTCCCAGGCCACAGGGTTCCAGAATCAAGCCTCAGTCATTTTGCCAGGCCAGAGTGTTCCACCATCAAACCTCAGTCATGATCCCAGGCCACATGTTTCCACAATGAAACCTCAGTCATTTTCCCACGCCAGAGGTTTCCAGAATCAAACCTCAGTCATATTTCCAGGATACATGATTCCAGAATCAAACCTGAGTCATGTTCGCAGGCCGCAGGTTTCAACAATAAAACCTCAGTCATGTTCCCATGACACAGGGTTCCAGAATCAAACCTCAGTCTTGTTCCCAGGACACAGGTTTCCAGAATCAACCCGATATCATGTTCCCTGGCCACAGTCTTCCATAATCAAACCGCAGGCATGTTTCCAGGCCACAGGGTTCAACCATCAAACCTCAGTCATGTTCCCTGTAAACAGGGCTCCAGAATCAAACCAATGTCATGTTCTCACGGCCCGGGGTTCCAGTATCAGGCCTCAGCCATCTTCCCAGGCCACAGGGTTCTAGAATCAAACTCTTCTCATATTCCCAGGCCACAGGGTTCCAGAATCCGACGATGTCATGCTCCCAGGCCAGAAGATTCCGGAATCAATCCCCAGTTATGTTCCCAGGCTACAGGGTTCCAGAATCAACCCGATATCATGTTCCCTAGCCACAGTCTTCCAGAATCAAACCTCAGTCATGTTGCCAGGCCCCAGGTTTCCACCATCAAACCTCAGGCATGTTCCCAGGCCACAGGGTTCCGGAATCAAATCGTTCTCATGTTCCCAGGGCACAGCGTTCCAGAATCAATCCTCAGTTATGTTCCCAGGCTACAGGGTTCCAGAATAAAACCTCAGTCATATTCCCAGTCCACAGGGTTCCAGAACCAAGGCTCACTCAGGTTCCCGGGGCACAGTATTCCACAATCTAAACAGATGTCATGTTCCCAGGCCACAGTTTTCCAGAATCACGCCTCAGTCATGTTCCCAGGCCACAGGGATACAGAATCAAACCGATTTCATGTTCCCAGGCAACAGGGTACCGGAATCCAAACCGATATCATGTTCCCAGGCCACAGGATTCCACACTCTAACATCAGTCTTCTTCCCAGGCCAATGGTATCCAGAATCAAACCTCAGTCATATTCCCAGGCCACATGGTTCCAGAATCAAACCTCAGTCGTGTTCCCAGGACACAGGGTTCCAGAATAAAACCTCAGTCATGTTCCCTGGACACAGGTTCCAGAAATAAAATCCCAGTCATGTTCCCAGGCCACAGGGTTCCACAATTAAACCTCAGTCATATTCCCAGGCCAGAGTGTTCCACAATCAAACCTAAGTCATCTTGCCAAGCCACAGGGTTCCACCATCAAACCTCAGTCATGTTGCCAGGCCACAGGGTTCCACCATCAAGCCTCACTCATGTTCCCAAGCCTGAGGGATCCACTCTGAAACCTCAATCAGGTTGCCAGGCCACAGGGTTCTACCATCAAACCTCAGTCATGTTCCCAGTAAACAGGGCTCCAGAATCAAACCAATGTCATGTTCCCAAGCCAAGGGGTTCCAGTATGAGGCCTCAGTCATGTTCCCCGTGCAAAGGGTTCCACAATCAAACCTCAGTCATGTTGCCAGTCCTCAGGTTTCTGCCATCAAACCTCAGTCAAGTTCCCATGCCACAGGTTTCCAGAAAGAAGCCTCAGGTATGTTGCCAGGCCACAGGGAACCACCATCAAACCTCAGTCATGTTCCCAGGCCACAGGATTCCACAATCTAACATCAGTCATGTTCCCAGACCAATGGTTTCCAGAATCAAACCTCAGTCATGTCCCCAGGAAACAGGGTTCCAGAATCAAACCAATGTCAAGTTCCCAGGCCATGGGTTTCCAGTACCAGGCCTCAATCATGTTTGCAGGGCACAGGGTTCCACTATCAAACCTCAGTCATGTTGCCAGTCCACAGGTTTCTGCCATCAAACCTCAGTCAACTTTCCAGGCCACAGATTTCCAGAATCAAACCTCAGTCATATTTCCAGGACACATGTTTCCAGAATCAAACCGCAGTCATATTCCCAGGACACATGTTTCCAGAATCAAACCTCACTCATGTTCTCAGGACACAGGGTTCCAGAATCAAACCTCAGTCATGTTCCCTGGACACAGGTTTCAAAAATAAAACCCCAGTCATGTTCCCAGGCCACAGGGTTCCTGAATCAAGCCTCATTCATATTCCCAGGCCACAGGGTTCCACAATTAAACCTCAGTCATATTGCCAGGCCAGAGGGTTCCACAATCAAACCTCAGTCCTGTTGTCAGGCCACGTTTCCACCATCAAGCCTCAGTCATGTTCCCAGGCCAGAGAGTTCCACAATCAAACCTATGTCATCTTGCCAGGCCACAGGTTTCCACTATCAATCCTCAGTCCTGTTGACAGGCCACAGGGTTCCACCATTAAGCCGTTGTCATGTTCCCAAACCTGAGGTTTCCACAATCAAACCTCAGTCCTCTTGCCAGACCACGGTTCCACCATCAAACCTCAGTCATGTTCCCTGGACACAGGTTTCAAAAATAAAATCCCAGTCATGTTCCCAGGCCACAGGGTTCCAGAATCAAGCCTCACTCATATTCCCAGGCCACAGGGCTCCACAATTAAACCTCAGTCATATTCCCAGGCCAGAGGTTTCGACAATCAAACCTCAGTCCTGTTGCCAGGCCACGGTTCCACCATTAAGCCTCAGTCATGTTGCCAGGACATATGGTACCACATCAAACCTCAGTCATGTACCCAGGCCACATTTTTCCAGAATAAAAACGATTTCATGTTCCCAGGCAACAGGGTACCAGTATCCAAACCGATGTCACGTTCCCAGGCCACAGGTTTCCACCATCAAACCTCAGTCCTGGTACCAGGCCACAGGGTTCCACCATCAAGCCTCAGTCATGTTCCCAAACCTGAGGGTTCCACAATCAATCCTCAGTTATGTTCCCAGGCTCCAGGGTTCTAGAATAAAACCTCAGTCATGTTCGCCGTCCACAGGTTTACAGAACCAAGCCTCAGTCAGGTTCGCAGGGCACAGTATTCCGCAACCTAAACAAATGTCATGTTCCCAGGCCTCAGGGATCCAGAATCAAACATCAGTCATGTTCCCAGGCCAATGGTTTCCAGGATCAAACCTCAGTCATATTCCCAGGCCACATGGTTCCAGAATCAAACCTCACTCATATTCCCAGGACACAGGGTTCCAGAATCAAACCTCAGTCATATTCCCTGGACACAGGTTTCAAAAATAAATCCCCAGTCATATTCCCAGACCACAGGGTTCCAGAATCAAGCCTCACTCATATTCCCAGGACACAGGGTTCCACCATTAAGCCTCAGTCATGTTTCCAGGCCAGAGTGTTCCACAATCAAACCTAAGTCATCTTACCAGGACACAGGGTTCCACCGTCAATCCTCCGTCATATTCCCAGGCCACTGGTTTCCAGAATCAAACCGATTTCATGTTCCCAGGCAACAGGGTACGAGAATCCAAACCGATGTCATGTTCCCTGTAATCAGGGTTCCACCATCAAACCTCAGTCCTGTTGCCAGGCCACAGGGTTCCACCATCAAGCCTCAGTCATGTTCCGAAGCACCAGGGTTCCACAATCAAACCTCAGTCCTGTTGCCAGACCACAGGGTTCAACCATCAAACCTCAGTCATGTTCCCAGGAAACAGGGTTGCAGAATCAAACCAATGGCATATTCTCAGACCACGGGGTTCCAGTATCAGTCCTCAGCCATGTTCCCAGTGCACAGGGTTCCACCATCAAACCTCAGTCATGTTGATAGTCCACAGGTTTCTGCGATCAAACCACGTTCAAGTTCCCAGGCCACAGGGTTCCAGAATCAAGCCTCAGTCATTTTGCCAGGCCAGAGTGTTCCACCATCAAACCTCAGTCATGATCCCAGGCCACATGTTTCCACAATGAAACCTCAGTCATTTTCCCACGCCAGAGGTTTCCAGAATCAAACCTCAGTCATATTTCCAGGACACATGGTTCCAGAATCAAACCTGAGTCATGTTCGCAGGCCGCAGGTTTCAACAATAAAACCTCAGTCATGTTCCCATGACACAGGGTTCCAGAATCAAACCTCAGTCCTGTTCCCAGGACACAGGTTTCCAGAATCAACCCGATATCATGTTCCCTGGCCACAGTCTTCCATAATCAAACCGCAGGCATGTTTCCAGGCCACAGGGTTCAACCATCAAACCTCAGTCATGTTCCCTGTAAACAGGGCTCCAGAATCAAACCAATGTCATGTTCTCACGCCCCGGGGTTCCAGTATCAGGCCTCAGCCATCTTCCCAGGCCACAGGGTTCTAGAATCAAACTCTTCTCATATTCCCAGGCCACAGGGTTCCAGAATCCGACGATGTCATGCTCCCAGGCCAGAAGATTCCGGAATCAATCCCCAGTTATGTTCCCAGGCTACAGGGTTCCAGAATCAACCCGATATCATGTTCCCTAGCCACAGTCTTCCAGAATCAAACCTCAGTCATGTTGCCAGGCCACAGGTTTCCACCATCAAACCTCAGGCATGTTCCCAGGCCACAGGGTTCCGGAATCAAATCGTTCTCATGTTCCCAGGCCACAGGGTTCCAGAATCAATCCTCAGTTATGTTCCCAGGCTACAGGGTTGCAGAATAAAACCTCAGTCATTTTCCCAGTCCACAGGGTTCCAGAACCAAGGCTCAGTCAGTTTCCCGGGGCACAGTATTACACAATCTAAACAGATGTCATATTCCCGGCCACAGTTTTCAAGAATTACGCCTCAGTCATGTTACCAGGCCACAGGGATCCAGAATCAAACCTCAGTCATATTCCCAGGCCATAGGTTTCCAGAATTAAACCGATTTCATGTTCCCAGGCAACAGGGTACCAGAATCCAAACCGATGTCATGTTCCCAGGCCACAGGATTCCACACTCTAACATCAGTCATCTCCCCAGGCCAATGGTTTCCAGAATCAAACCTCAGTCATATTCCCAGGCCACATGGTTCCAGAATCAAACCTCAGTCGTGTTCCCAGGACACAGGGTTCCAGAATAAAACCTCAGTCATGTTTCCTGGACACAGGTTTCAGAAATAAAATACCAGTCATGTTCCCAGGCCACAGGGTTCCACAATTAAACCTCTGTCATATTCCCAGGCCAGAGGGTTCCACAATCAAACCTCAGTCCTGTTGGCAGGCCACGGTTCCACCATCAAGCCTCAGTCATGTGCCCAGGCCAGAGTGTTCCACAATCAAACCTAAGTCATCTTGCCAAGCCACAGGGTTCAACCATCACACCTCAGTCATGTTCCCAGTAAACAGGGTTCCAGAATCAAACCAATGTCATGTTCCCACGCCACGAGGTTCCAGTATCAGGCCTCAGTCATGTTCCCCGTGCACAGGGTTCCACAATCAAACCTCAGTCATGTTCCCAGGCCACAGGGTTCCAGAATTAAACCGATTTCATGTTCCCAGACAACAGGGTACCAGAATCCAAACCGATGTCATGTTCCCAGGCCACAGGGTTCCAGAATCAAGCCTCACTCATATTCCCAGGCCACAGGGCTCCACAATTAAACCTCAGTCATATTCCCAGGCCAGAGGTTTCGACAATCAAACCTCAGTCCTGTTGCCAGGCCACGGTTCCACCATTAAGCCTCAGTCATGTTGCCAGGACATATGGTACCACATCAAACCTCAGTCATGTACCCAGGCCACATTTTTCCAGAATAAAAACGATTTCATGTTCCCAGGCAACAGGGTACCAGTATCCAAACCGATGTCACGTTCCCAGGCCACAGGTTTCCACCATCAAACCTCAGTCCTGGTACCAGGCCACAGGGTTCCACCATCAAGCCTCAGTCATGTTCCCAAACCTGAGGGTTCCACAATCAATCCTCAGTTATGTTCCCAGGCTCCAGGGTTCTAGAATAAAACCTCAGTCATGTTCGCCGTCCACAGGTTTACAGAACCAAGCCTCAGTCAGGTTCGCAGGGCACAGTATTCCGCAACCTAAACAAATGTCATGTTCCCAGGCCTCAGGGATCCAGAATCAAACATCAGTCATGTTCCCAGGCCAATGGTTTCCAGGATCAAACCTCAGTCATATTCCCAGGCCACATGGTTCCAGAATCAAACCTCACTCATATTCCCAGGACACAGGGTTCCAGAATCAAACCTCAGTCATATTCCCTGGACACAGGTTTCAAAAATAAATCCCCAGTCATATTCCCAGACCACAGGGTTCCAGAATCAAGCCTCACTCATATTCCCAGGACACAGGGTTCCACCATTAAGCCTCAGTCATGTTTCCAGGCCAGAGTGTTCCACAATCAAACCTAAGTCATCTTACCAGGACACAGGGTTCCACCGTCAATCCTCCGTCATATTCCCAGGCCACTGGTTTCCAGAATCAAACCGATTTCATGTTCCCAGGCAACAGGGTACGAGAATCCAAACCGATGTCATGTTCCCTGTAATCAGGGTTCCACCATCAAACCTCAGTCCTGTTGCCAGGCCACAGGGTTCCACCATCAAGCCTCAGTCATGTTCCGAAGCACCAGGGTTCCACAATCAAACCTCAGTCCTGTTGCCAGACCACAGGGTTCAACCATCAAACCTCAGTCATGTTCCCAGGAAACAGGGTTGCAGAATCAAACCAATGGCATATTCTCAGACCACGGGGTTCCAGTATCAGTCCTCAGCCATGTTCCCAGTGCACAGGGTTCCACCATCAAACCTCAGTCATGTTGATAGTCCACAGGTTTCTGCGATCAAACCACGTTCAAGTTCCCAGGCCACAGGGTTCCAGAATCAAGCCTCAGTCATTTTGCCAGGCCAGAGTGTTCCACCATCAAACCTCAGTCATGATCCCAGGCCACATGTTTCCACAATGAAACCTCAGTCATTTTCCCACGCCAGAGGTTTCCAGAATCAAACCTCAGTCATATTTCCAGGACACATGGTTCCAGAATCAAACCTGAGTCATGTTCGCAGGCCGCAGGTTTCAACAATAAAACCTCAGTCATGTTCCCATGACACAGGGTTCCAGAATCAAACCTCAGTCCTGTTCCCAGGACACAGGTTTCCAGAATCAACCCGATATCATGTTCCCTGGCCACAGTCTTCCATAATCAAACCGCAGGCATGTTTCCAGGCCACAGGGTTCAACCATCAAACCTCAGTCATGTTCCCTGTAAACAGGGCTCCAGAATCAAACCAATGTCATGTTCTCACGCCCCGGGGTTCCAGTATCAGGCCTCAGCCATCTTCCCAGGCCACAGGGTTCTAGAATCAAACTCTTCTCATATTCCCAGGCCACAGGGTTCCAGAATCCGACGATGTCATGCTCCCAGGCCAGAAGATTCCGGAATCAATCCCCAGTTATGTTCCCAGGCTACAGGGTTCCAGAATCAACCCGATATCATGTTCCCTAGCCACAGTCTTCCAGAATCAAACCTCAGTCATGTTGCCAGGCCACAGGTTTCCACCATCAAACCTCAGGCATGTTCCCAGGCCACAGGGTTCCGGAATCAAATCGTTCTCATGTTCCCAGGCCACAGGGTTCCAGAATCAATCCTCAGTTATGTTCCCAGGCTACAGGGTTGCAGAATAAAACCTCAGTCATTTTCCCAGTCCACAGGGTTCCAGAACCAAGGCTCAGTCAGTTTCCCGGGGCACAGTATTACACAATCTAAACAGATGTCATATTCCCGGCCACAGTTTTCAAGAATTACGCCTCAGTCATGTTACCAGGCCACAGGGATCCAGAATCAAACCTCAGTCATATTCCCAGGCCATAGGTTTCCAGAATTAAACCGATTTCATGTTCCCAGGCAACAGGGTACCAGAATCCAAACCGATGTCATGTTCCCAGGCCACAGGATTCCACACTCTAACATCAGTCATCTCCCCAGGCCAATGGTTTCCAGAATCAAACCTCAGTCATATTCCCAGGCCACATGGTTCCAGAATCAAACCTCAGTCGTGTTCCCAGGACACAGGGTTCCAGAATAAAACCTCAGTCATGTTTCCTGGACACAGGTTTCAGAAATAAAATACCAGTCATGTTCCCAGGCCACAGGGTTCCACAATTAAACCTCTGTCATATTCCCAGGCCAGAGGGTTCCACAATCAAACCTCAGTCCTGTTGGCAGGCCACGGTTCCACCATCAAGCCTCAGTCATGTGCCCAGGCCAGAGTGTTCCACAATCAAACCTAAGTCATCTTGCCAAGCCACAGGGTTCAACCATCACACCTCAGTCATGTTCCCAGTAAACAGGGTTCCAGAATCAAACCAATGTCATGTTCCCACGCCACGAGGTTCCAGTATCAGGCCTCAGTCATGTTCCCCGTGCACAGGGTTCCACAATCAAACCTCAGTCATGTTCCCAGGCCACAGGGTTCCAGAATTAAACCGATTTCATGTTCCCAGACAACAGGGTACCAGAATCCAAACCGATGTCATGTTCCCAGGCCACAGGGTTCCAGAATCAAGCCTCACTCATATTCCCAGGCCACAGGGCTCCACAATTAAACCTCAGTCATATTCCCAGGCCAGAGGTTTCGACAATCAAACCTCAGTCCTGTTGCCAGGCCACGGTTCCACCATTAAGCCTCAGTCATGTTGCCAGGACATATGGTACCACATCAAACCTCAGTCATGTACCCAGGCCACATTTTTCCAGAATAAAAACGATTTCATGTTCCCAGGCAACAGGGTACCAGTATCCAAACCGATGTCACGTTCCCAGGCCACAGGTTTCCACCATCAAACCTCAGTCCTGGTACCAGGCCACAGGGTTCCACCATCAAGCCTCAGTCATGTTCCCAAACCTGAGGGTTCCACAATCAATCCTCAGTTATGTTCCCAGGCTCCAGGGTTCTAGAATAAAACCTCAGTCATGTTCGCCGTCCACAGGTTTACAGAACCAAGCCTCAGTCAGGTTCGCAGGGCACAGTATTCCGCAACCTAAACAAATGTCATGTTCCCAGGCCTCAGGGATCCAGAATCAAACATCAGTCATGTTCCCAGGCCAATGGTTTCCAGGATCAAACCTCAGTCATATTCCCAGGCCACATGGTTCCAGAATCAAACCTCACTCATATTCCCAGGACACAGGGTTCCAGAATCAAACCTCAGTCATATTCCCTGGACACAGGTTTCAAAAATAAATCCCCAGTCATATTCCCAGACCACAGGGTTCCAGAATCAAGCCTCACTCATATTCCCAGGACACAGGGTTCCACCATTAAGCCTCAGTCATGTTTCCAGGCCAGAGTGTTCCACAATCAAACCTAAGTCATCTTACCAGGACACAGGGTTCCACCGTCAATCCTCCGTCATATTCCCAGGCCACTGGTTTCCAGAATCAAACCGATTTCATGTTCCCAGGCAACAGGGTACGAGAATCCAAACCGATGTCATGTTCCCTGTAATCAGGGTTCCACCATCAAACCTCAGTCCTGTTGCCAGGCCACAGGGTTCCACCATCAAGCCTCAGTCATGTTCCGAAGCACCAGGGTTCCACAATCAAACCTCAGTCCTGTTGCCAGACCACAGGGTTCAACCATCAAACCTCAGTCATGTTCCCAGGAAACAGGGTTGCAGAATCAAACCAATGGCATATTCTCAGACCACGGGGTTCCAGTATCAGGCCTCAGCCATGTTCCCAGTGCACAGGGTTCCACCATCAAACCTCAGTCATGTTGATAGTCCACAGGTTTCTGCGATCAAACCACGTTCAAGTTCCCAGGCCACAGGGTTCCAGAATCAAGCCTCAGTCATTTTGCCAGGCCAGAGTGTTCCACCATCAAACCTCAGTCATGATCCCAGGCCACATGTTTCCACAATGAAACCTCAGTCATTTTCCCACGCCAGAGGTTTCCAGAATCAAACCTCAGTCATATTTCCAGGATACATGATTCCAGAATCAAACCTGAGTCATGTTCGCAGGCCGCAGGTTTCAACAATAAAACCTCAGTCATGTTCCCATGACACAGGGTTCCAGAATCAAACCTCAGTCTTGTTCCCAGGACACAGGTTTCCAGAATCAACCCGATATCATGTTCCCTGGCCACAGTCTTCCATAATCAAACCGCAGGCATGTTTCTAGGCCACAGGGTTCAACCATCAAACCTCAGTCATGTTCCCTGTAAACAGGGCTCCAGAATCAAACCAATGTCATGTTCTCACGCCCCGGGGTTCCAGTATCAGGCCTCAGCCATCTTCCCAGGCCACAGGGTTCTAGAATCAAACTCTTCTCATATTCCCAGGCCACAGGGTTCCAGAATCCGACGATGTCATGCTCCCAGGGCAGAAGATTCCGGAATCAATCCCCAGTTATGTTCCCAGGCTACAGGGTTCCAGAATCAACCCGATATCATGTTCCCTAGCCACAGTCTTCCAGAATCAAACCTCAGTCATGTTGCCAGGCCACAGGTTTCCACCATCAAACCTCAGGCATGTTCCCAGGCCACAGGGTTCCGGAATCAAATCGTTCTCATGTTCCCAGGCCACAGGGTTCCAGAATCAATCCTCAGTTATGTTCCCAGGCTACAGGGTTGCAGAATAAAACCTCAGTCATTTTCCCAGTCCACAGGGTTCCAGAACCAAGGCTCAGTCAGTTTCCCGGGGCACAGTATTACACAATCTAAACAGATGTCATATTCCCGGCCACAGTTTTCAAGAATTACGCCTCAGTCATGTTACCAGGCCACAGGGATCCAGAATCAAACCTCAGTCATATTCCCAGGCCATAGGTTTCCAGAATTAAACCGATTTCATGTTCCCAGGCAACAGGGTACCAGAATCCAAACCGATGTCATGTTCCCAGGCAACAGGATTCCACACTCTAACATCAGTCATCTTCCCAGGCCAATGGTTTCCAGAATCAAACCTCAGTCATATTCCCAGGCCACATGGTTCCAGAATCAAACCTCAGTCGTGTTCCCAGGACACAGGGTTCCAGAATAAAACCTCAGTCATGTTTCCTGGACACAGGTTTCAGAAATAAAATACCAGTCATGTTCCCAGGCCACAGGGTTCCACAATTAAACCTCAGTCATATTCCCAGGCCAGAGGGTTCCACAATCAAACCTCAGTCCTGTTGGCAGGCCACGGTTCCACCATCAAGCCTCAGTCATGTGCCCAGGCCAGAGTGTTCCACAATCAAACCTAAGTCATCTTGCCAAGCCACAGGGTTCAACCATCACACCTCAGTCATGTTCCCAGTAAACAGGGTTCCAGAATCAAACCAATGTCATGTTCCCACGCCACGAGGTTCCAGTATCAGGCCTCAGTCATGTTCCCCGTGCACAGGGTTCCACAATCAAACCTCAGTCATGTTCCCAGGCCACAGGGTTCCAGAATTAAACCGATTTCATGTTCCCAGACAACAGGGTACCAGAATCCAAACCGATGTCATGTTCCCAGGCCACAGTATTCCACACTCTAACATCAGTCATCTTCCCAGGCCAATGGTTTTCAGAATCTAACCTCCGACATATTCCAAGGCCACATGGTTCCAGAATCAAACCTCAGTCGTGTTCCCAGGACACAGGGTTACAGAATAAAACCTCAGTCATGTTTCCTGGACACAGGTTTCAGAAATAAAATCCCAGTCATGTTCCAACGCCAGAGGGTTTCACAATTAAACCTCAGTCATATTCCCAGGCCAGAGGGTTCCACAATCAAACCTCAGTCCTGTTGCCAGGGCACGGTTCCACCATCAAGCCTCAGTCATGTGCCCAGGCCAGAGTGTTCCACAATCAAACCTAAGTCATCTTGCCAAGTCACAGGGTTCAACCATCAAGCCTCACTCATGTTGCCAGGCCACAGGGTTCAACCTTCAAGCCTCACTCATGTTCCCAAGCCTGAGGGTTCCACTATCAAACCTCAATCATGTTGCCAGGCCACAGGGTTCAACCATCAAACCTCAGTCATGTTCCCTGTAAATAGGGCTCCAGAATCAAACCAATGTCATGTTCCCACGCCCCGGGGTTCCAGTATCAGGCCTCAGTCATGTTCCCCGTGCACAGGGTTCCACAATCAAAAGTCAGTCATGTTGCCAGTCCACAGGTTTCTGCCATTAAACCTCAGTCAAGTTGCCAGGCCACAGGTTTCCAGAATCAAGCCTCAGTCATTTTGCCAGGCCAGAGTGTTCCACCATCAAACCTCAATCATGATCCCAGGCCACATGTTTCCACAATGAAACCTCAGTCATTTCCCCAGGCCAAAGGTTTCCAGAATCAAACCTCAGTCATATTCCCAGGTCACATGGTTCCAGAATCAAACCTGAGTCATGATCGCAGGCCACAGGTTTCAACAATCACACCTCAGTCATGTTACCAGGACACAGGTGTCCAGAATCAAACCTCAGTCATGTTCCCAGGGAAAAGGCTTCTAGAAACAAACCTCAGTCATATTCCCAGAGCACAGCGTTCCAGAATCAAACCTCAGTCTTGTTCCCAGGACACAGGTTTCCAGAATCATCCCGATATCATGTTCCCTGGCCACAGTCTTCCAGAATCAAACCTCAGTCTTGTTGCCAGGCCACAGGTTTCCACCATCAAACCTCAGGCATTTTCCCAGGACACAGGGTTCCAGAATCAAACCGTTCTCATTTTCCCAGGCCACAGGGTTCCAGAAACAAACTGTTCTCATGTTCCCAGGCCACAGGGTTCCAGAATCTACCGATGTCATGTTCCCAGGCCACAGGGTTCCAGAATCAATCCTCAGTTATGTTCCCAGGATACAGGGTTCCAGAATAAAACCTCAGTCGTGTACCCAATCCACAGGGTTCCAGAACCAAGGCTCAGTCAGGTTCCCGAGGCACAGTATTCCATAATCTAAACAGATGTCATGTTCCCAAGCCTTAGGGTTCCAGAATCCACCGATGTCATGTTCCCAGGCCACAGGATTCCAGAATCAATCCTCAGTTATATTCCCAGGTTACAGGGTTCCAGAATAAAACCTCAGTCATATTCCCAGTCCACAGGGTTCCAGAACCAAGGCTCAGTCAGGTTCCCGGGGCACAGTATTCCACAATCTAAACAGATGTCATGTTCCCAGGCCACAGTTTTCCAGAATCACGCCTCAGTCATGTTCCCAGGCCACAGGGATCCAGAATCAAACCGATTTCATGTTCCCAGGCAACAGGGTACCGGAATCCAAACCGATATCATGTTCCCAGGCCACAGGATTCCACACTCTAACATCAGTCTTCTTCCCAGGCCAATGGTATCCAGAATCAAACCTCAGTCATATTCCCAGGCCACATGGTTCCAGAATCAAACCTCAGTCGTGTTCCCAGGACACAGGGTTCCAGAATAAAACCTCAGTCATGTTCCCTGGACACAGGTTCCAGAAATAAAATCCCAGTCATGTTCCCAGGCCACAGGGTTCCACAATTAAACCTCAGTCATATTCCCAGGCCAGAGTGTTCCACAATCAAACCTAAGTCATCTTGCCAAGCCACAGGGTTCCACCATCAAACCTCAGTCATTTTGCCAGGCCACAGGGTTCCACCATCAAGCCTCACTCATGTTCCCAAGCCTGAGGGATCCACTCGGAAACCTCAATCAGGTTGCCAGGCCACAGGGTTCTACCATCAAACCTCAGTCATGTTCCCAGTAAACAGGGCTCCAGAATCAAACCAATGTCATGTTCCCAAGCCAAGGGGTTCCAGTATGAGGCCTCAGTCATGTTCCCCGTGCAAAGGGTTCCACAATCAAACCTCAGTCATGTTGCCAGTCCTCAGGTTTCTGCCATCAAACCTCAGTCAAGTTCCCATGCCACAGGGTTCCAGAATCAAGCCTCAGTCATTTTGCCAGGCCAGAGTGTTCCAACATCAAACCTCAGTCATGATCCCAGGCCACATGTTTCCACAATGAAACCTCAGTCATTTTCCCAAGCCAAAGGTTTCCAGAATCAAACCTCAGTCATATTCCCAGGACACATGGTTCCAAAATCAAACCTGAGTCATGTTCGCAGGCCACAGGTTTCAGCAATGAAACCTCAGTCATGTTCCCATGACACACGTGTCCAGAATCATACCTCAGTCATGTTCCCAGGGAACAGGCTTCCAGAAACAAACCTAAGTCATGTTCCCCAGGCACAGGGTTCCAGAATCAAACCTCAGTGTTGTTCCCAGGACACAGGTTTCCAGAATCAACCCGATATCATGTTCCCTAGCCACAGTCTTCCAGAATCAAACCTCAGTCATGTTGCCAGGCCACAGGTTTCCACCATCAAACCTCAGGCATGTTCCCAGGCCACAGGGTTCCGGAATCAAATCGTTCTCATGTTCCCAGGACACAGGGTTCCAGAATCAATCCTCAGTTATCTTCCCAGGCTACAGGGTTGCAGAATAAAACCTCAGTCATTTTCCCAGTCCACAGTGTTCCAGAACCAAGGCTCAGTCAGTTTCCCGGGGCACAGTATTACACAATCTAAACAGATGTCTTGTTCCCGGCCACAGTTTTCAAGAATTACGCCTCAGTCATGTTACCAGGCCACAGGGATCCAGAATCAAACCTCAGTCATATTCCCAGGCCACAGGTTTCCAGAATTAAAACGATTTCTTGTTCCCAGGCAACAGGGTACCAGAATCCAAACCGATGTCATGTTCCCAGGCCACAGGATTCCACACTCTATCATCAGTCATCTTCCCAGGCCAATGTTTTCCAGAATCAAGCCTCAGTCATATTCCCAGGCCACATGGTTCCAGAATCAAACCTCAGTCGTGTTCCCAGGACACAGGGTTCCAGAATAAAACCTCAGTCATGTTCCCTGGACACAGGTTTCAGAAATAAAATCCCAGTCATGTTCCCAAGCAACAGGGTTCCACAATTAAACCTCAGTCATATTCCCAGGCCAGAGGGTTCCACAATCAAACCTCTGTCCTGTTGCCAGGCCACGGTTCCACCATCAAGCCTCAGTCATGTTCCCAGGCCAGAGAGTTCCACAATCAAACCTAATTCATCTTGCCAAGCCACAGGGTTCCACCATCAATCCTCAATCATATTCCGAGGCCCTGGTTTCCAGAATCAAACCGATTTCATGTTCCCAGGCAACAGGGTACCAGAATCCAAATCGATGTCATGTTCCCTGTAATCAGGGTTCCACCATCAAACCTCAGTCCTGTTGCCAGGCCACTCGATTCAACCACCAAACCTCAGTCATGTTCCCAGGAAACAGGGTTCCAGAATCAAGCCTCAGGTATGTTGCCAGGCCACAGGGTACCACCATCAAACCTCAGTCATGTTCCCAGGCCACAGGGTTCCTCCATCAAACCTCAATCATATTCCCAGGACACAGGATTCCAGAATCAAACCAATGTCAAATACCCAGGCCATGGGTTTCCAGTACCAGGCCTCAGTCATGTTTCCAGGGCACAGGGTTCCACAATCAAACCTCAGTTATGTTGCCAGTACACAGGTTTCTGCCATCAAACCTCAGTCAAGTTCCAAGGCCACAGATTTCCAGAGTCAAACCTCAGTCATATTCCCAGGACACATGTTTCCAGAATCAAACCTCACTCATGTTCTCAGGACACAGGGTTCCAGAATCAATCCTCAGTCATGTTCCCTGGACACAGGTTTCAAACATAAAACCCCAGTCATGTTCCCAGGCCACAGTGTTCCAGAATCAAGCCTCACTCATATTCCCAGGCCACAGGGCTCCACAATTAAACCTCAGTCATATTCCCAGGCCAGAGGTTTCGACAATCAAACCTCAGTCCTGTTGCCAGGCCACGGTTCCACCATCAAGCCTCAGTCATGTTGCCAGGACATATGGTACCACATCAAACCTCAGTCATGTACCCAGGCCACATTTTTCCAGAATAAAAACGATTTCATGTTCCCAGGCAACAGGGTACCAGAATCCAAACCAATGTCATGTTCCCTGTAATCAGGGTTCCACCATCAAACCACAGTCCTGTGGCCAGGCCACAGGGTTCAACCATCATACCTCAGTCATGTTGCCAGGCCACAGGGTTCAACCATCAAACCTCAGTCATGTTTTAGGGAAACAGGGTTCCAGAATCAGACCAATGGCATGTTCCCAGGCCACGGGGTTCCAGTATCAGGCCTCAGTCATGTTCCCAGGCCACAGGATTCCACAATCTAACATCAGTCATGTTCCCAGACCAATGGTTTCCAGAATGAAACCTCAATCATGTCCCCAGGACACAAGGTGCCAGAATCAAACCAATGTCAAGTTCCCAGGCCATGGATTTCCAGTACCAGGCCACAGTCATGTTTCCCGGTCACAGGGTTCCACAATCACACCTCAGTCATGTTGCCAGTCCACAGGTTTCTGCCATCAAACCTCAGTCAAGATCCCAGGCCACAAGTTTCCAGAACCAAGCCTCAGTCAGTTTCCCAGGGCACAGTATTCCACAATCTAAACAGATGTCATGTTCCCAAGTCACAGGTTTCCAGAATCACGCCTCAGTCATGTTCCCAGGCCACAGGGTTCCAGAATCAAACCTCAGTCATGTTGCCAGGCCATATGGTACACGCATCAAACCTCAGTCATATTCCCAAACCACAGTTTTCCAAAATCAACCGATTTCATGTTCCCAGGCAACAGGGTACCAGAATCCAAACCGATGTCATGTTCCCAGGCCACACGATTCCACAATCTAACATCAGTCATGTTCCCAGGCCAATGGTTTCCAGGATCAAACCTCAGTCATATTCCCAAGCCACATGGTTCCAGAATCAAACCTCACTCATATTGCCAGGACACAGGGTTCCAGAATCAAACCTCAGTCATATTCCCTGGACACAGGTTTCAAAAATAAATCCGCAGTCATATTCCAAGACCACAGGGTTCCAGAATCAAGCCTCACTCATATTCCCAGGACACAGGGTTCCACAATTAAACCTCAGTCATATTCCCAGGCCAGAGGGTTCCACAATCAAACCTCAGTCCTGTTGCCAGGCCACGGTTCCACCATCAAGCCTCAGTCATGTTCTCAGGCCAGAGTGTTCCACAATCAAACCTAAGTCATCTTACCAGGCCACAGGGTTCCACCGTCAATCCTCCGTCATATTCGCAGGCCACTGGTTTCCAGAATCAAACCGATTTCATGTTCCCAGGCAACAGGGTACGAGAATCCAAACAGATGTCATGTTCCCTGTAATCAGGGTTCCACCATCAAACCTCCCTCCTGTTGCCAGACCACAGGGTTCCACCATCAAGCCTCAGTCATGTTCCGAAGCACCAGGGTTCCACAATCAAACCTCAGTCCTGTTGCCAGGCCACAGGGTTCAACCATCAAACCTAAGTCATGTTCCCAGGAAACAGGGTTGCAGAATCAAACCAATGGCATATTCCCAGACCACGGGGTTCCAGTATCAGGCCTCAGCCATGTTCCCAGTGCACAGGGTTCCACCATCAAACCTCAGTCATGTTGATAGTCCACAGGTTTCTGCGATCAAACCACGTTCAAGTTCCCAGGCCACAGGGTTCCAGAATCAAGCCTCAGTCATTTTGCCAGGCCATAGTGTTCCACCATCAAACCTCAGTCATGATCCCAGGCCACATGTTTCCACAATGAAACCTCAGTCATTTTCCCACGCCAGAGGTTTCCAGAATCAAACCTCAGTCATATTTCCAGGACACATGGTTCCAGAATCAAACCTGAGTCATGTTCGCAGGTCGCAGGTTTCAACAATCAAACCTCAGTCATGTTCCCATGACACAGGGTCCCAGAATCAAACCTCAGTCTTGTTCCCAGGACACAGGTTTCCAGAATCAACCCGATATCATGTTCCCTGGCCACAGTCTTCCAAAATAAAACCTCAGTCATGTAGCCAGGCCACAGGTTTCCACCATCAAACCTCAGTTATCTTCCCAGTAAACAGGGCTCCAGAATCAAACCAATGTCATGTTCCCACGCCACGGGGTTCCAGTATCAGGCCTCAGCCATCTTCCCAGGCCACAGGGTTCCACAATCAAACCTCAGTCCTGTTGCCAGACCACGGTTCCAACATCAAGCCTCAGTCATGTTCCCAGGCCAGAGTTTTCCACAATCAAACCTAAGTCATCTTGCCAAGCCACAGGGTTCCACCATCAAACTTCAGTTATGTTGCCAGGCCACAGGGTTCCACCATCACACCTCAGTCATGTTCCCAGTAAACAGGGCTCCAGAATCAAACCAATGTCATGTTCCCACGCCACGGGGTCCCAGTATCAGGCCTCAGTCGTGTTGCCCGTGCACAGGGTTCCACAATCAAACCTCAGTCATGTTGCCAGTCCACAGGTTTCTGCCATCAAACCTCAGTCAAGTTGCCAGGCCACAGGGTTCCAGAATCAAGCCTCAGTCATTTTGCCAGGCCAGAGTGTTCCACCATCAAACCTCAGTCATGATCCCAGGCCACATGTTTCCACAATGAAACCTCAGTCATTTTCCCAGCCCAAAGGTTTCCAGAATCAAACATCAGTCATATTCCCAGGACACATGGTTCCAGAATCAAACCTGAGTCATGTTCGCAGGCCACAGGTTTCAACAATCAAACCTCAGTCATGATCCCAGGACACAGGTTTCCAGAATCAAACCTCAGTCATTTTCCCAGGTAACATGCTTCCAGAAACAAACCTAAGTCATGTTCCCAGGCCACAGGATTCCAGAATCAAACCTCAGTCTTGTTCCCAGGACACAGGTTTCCAGAATCAACCCGATATCATGTTCCCTGGTCACAGTCTTCCAGAATCAAACCTCAGTCATGTTGCCAGGCCACAGGTTTCCACCATCAAACCTCAGAAATGTTCCCTGGCCACAGGGTTCCAGAACCAAGGCTCAGTCAGGTTCCCCGGGTCAGTATTCCACAATCTAAACAGATGTCATGTTCCCAGGCCACAGTTTTCAAGAATCACGCCTCAGTCATGTTCCCAGGCCACAAGGAACCAGAATCAAACTTCAGTCATGTTGCCAGGCCATAGGGTAGCACCATCAAACCTCAGCCATATTCCCAGGCCACAGGTTTCCAGAATCAAACGGATTTCATGTTCCCAGGCAACAGGGTACCAGAATCCAAACCGATGTCATGTTCCCAGGCAACAGGATTCCACACTCTAACATCAGTCATCTTCCCAGGCCAATGGTTTCCAGAATCAAACCTCAGTCATATTCCCAGGCCACATGGTTCCAGAATCAAACCTCAGTTGTGTTCCCAGGACACAGGGTTCCAGAATCACACCTCAGTCATATTCCCAGGACACATATTTCCAGAATCAAACCTCACCCATGTTCTCAGGACACAGGGTTCCAGAATCAAACCTCAGTCATGTTCCCTGGACACAGGTTTCAAAAATAAAACCCCAGTCATGTTCCCAGGCCACAGGGTTCCTGAATCAAGCCTCATTCATATTCCCAGGCCACAGGGTTCCACAATTAAACCTCAGTCATGTTCCCAGGCCAGAGTGTTCCACAATCAAACCTATGTCATCTTGCCAGGCCACAGGTTTCCACCATCAATCCTCAGTCCTGTTGCCAGGCCACAGGTTTCCACCATCAATCCTCAGTCATGTTCCCAAGCATGAGGGTTCCACAATCAAACCTCTGTCATGTTGCCAGGCCACAGGGTTCAGCCATCAAACCTCAGTCATATTCCCAGGAAACAGGGTTCCAGAATCAAGCCAATGGCATGTTCCCAGACTAGAGGGTTCAAGTATCAGGCCTCAGCCATGTTCCCAGTGCAGAGGGTTCCACCATCAAACCTCAGTCATGGTGACAGTCCACAGGTTTCTGCGATCAAACCCCATTCAAGTTGCCAGGCCTCAGGGTTCCAGAATCAAGCCTCAGGTATGTTGGCAGGCCACAGGGTACCACCATCAAACCTCAGTCATGTTCCCAGGCCACAGGGTTCCTCCATCAAACCTCAATCATGTTCGCAGGACACAGGATACCAAAATCAAACCAATGTCAAGTTCCCAGGCCATGGGTTTCCAGTACCAGGCCTCAGTCATGTTTCCAGGGCACAGGGTTCCACAATCAAACCTCAGTTATGTTGCCAGTACACAGGTTTCTGCCATCAAACCTCAGTCAAGTTCCCAGGCCACAGATTTCCAGAATCAAACCGCAGTCATATTCCCAGGACACATGTTTCCAGAATCAAACCTCACTCATGTTCTCAGGACACAGGGTTTCAGAATCAAACCTCAGTCATGTTCCCTGGACACAGGTTTCAAAAATAAAACCCCAGTCATGTTCCCAGGCCACAGGGTTCCTGAATCAAGCCTCATTCATATTCCCAGGCCACAGGGTTCCACAATTAAACCTCAGTCATATTCCCAGGCCAGAGGGTTCCACAATCAAACCTCAGTCCTGTTGTCAGGCCACGTTTCCACCATCAAGCCTCAGTCATGTTCCCAGGCCAGAGAGTTCCACAATCAAACCTATGTCATCTTGCCAGGCCACAGGTTTCCACTATCAATCCTCAGTCCTGCTGACAGGCCACAGGGTTCCACCATTAAGCCGTTGTCATGTTCCCAAACCTGAGGTTTCCACAATCAAACCTCAGTCCTCTTGCCAGACCACGGTTCCACCATCAAACCTCAGTCATGTTCCCTGGACACAGGTTTCAAAAATAAAATCCCAGTCATGTTCCCAGGCCACAGGGTTCCAGAATCAAGCCTCACTCATATTCCCAGGCCACAGGGCTCCACAATTAAACCTCAGTCATATTCCCAGGCCAGAGGTTTCGACAATCAAACCTCAGTCCTGTTGCCAGGCCACGGTTCCACCATTAAGCCTCAGTCATGTTGCCAGGACATATGGTACCACATCAAACCTCAGTCATGTACCCAGGCCACATTTTTCCAGAATAAAAACGATTTCATGTTCCCAGGCAACAGGGTACCAGTATCCAAACCGATGTCACGTTCCCAGGCCACAGGTTTCCACCATCAAACCTCAGTCCTGGTACCAGGCCACAGGGTTCCACCATCAAGCCTCAGTCATGTTCCCAAACCTGAGGGTTCCACAATCAATCCTCAGTTATGTTCCCAGGCTCCAGGGTTCTAGAATAAAACCTCAGTCATATTCCCAGGACACATGTTTCCAGAATCAAACCTCACTCATGTTCTCAGGACACAGGGTTTCAGAATCAAACCTCAGTCATGTTCCCTGGACACAGGTTTCAAAAATAAAACCCCAGTCATGTTCCCAGGCCACAGGGTTCCTGAATCAAGCCTCATTCATATTCCCAGGCCACAGGGTTCCACAATTAAACCTCAGTCATATTCCCAGGCCAGAGGGTTCCACAATCAAACCTCAGTCCTGTTGTCAGGCCACGTTTCCACCATCAAGCCTCAGTCATGTTCCCAGGCCAGAGAGTTCCACAATCAAACCTATGTCATCTTGCCAGGCCACAGGTTTCCACTATCAATCCTCAGTCCTGCTGACAGGCCACAGGGTTCCACCATTAAGCCGTTGTCATGTTCCCAAACCTGAGGTTTCCACAATCAAACCTCAGTCCTCTTGCCAGACCACGGTTCCACCATCAAACCTCAGTCATGTTCCCTGGACACAGGTTTCAAAAATAAAATCCCAGTCATGTTCCCAGGCCACAGGGTTCCAGAATCAAGCCTCACTCATATTCCCAGGCCACAGGGCTCCACAATTAAACCTCAGTCATATTCCCAGGCCAGAGGTTTCGACAATCAAACCTCAGTCCTGTTGCCAGGCCACGGTTCCACCATTAAGCCTCAGTCATGTTGCCAGGACATATGGTACCACATCAAACCTCAGTCATGTACCCAGGCCACATTTTTCCAGAATAAAAACGATTTCATGTTCCCAGGCAACAGGGTACCAGTATCCAAACCGATGTCACGTTCCCAGGCCACAGGTTTCCACCATCAAACCTCAGTCCTGGTACCAGGCCACAGGGTTCCACCATCAAGCCTCAGTCATGTTCCCAAACCTGAGGGTTCCACAATCAATCCTCAGTTATGTTCCCAGGCTCCAGGGTTCTAGAATAAAACCTCAGTCATGTTCGCCGTCCACAGGTTTACAGAACCAAGCCTCAGTCAGGTTCGCAGGGCACAGTATTCCGCAACCTAAACAAATGTCATGTTCCCAGGCCTCAGGGATCCAGAATCAAACATCAGTCATGTTCCCAGGCCAATGGTTTCCAGGATCAAACCTCAGTCATATTCCCAGGCCACATGGTTCCAGAATCAAACCTCACTCATATTCCCAGGACACAGGGTTCCAGAATCAAACCTCAGTCATATTCCCTGGACACAGGTTTCAAAAATAAATCCCCAGTCATATTCCCAGACCACAGGGTTCCAGAATCAAGCCTCACTCATATTCCCAGGACACAGGGTTCCACCATTAAGCCTCAGTCATGTTTCCAGGCCAGAGTGTTCCACAATCAAACCTAAGTCATCTTACCAGGACACAGGGTTCCACCGTCAATCCTCCGTCATATTCCCAGGCCACTGGTTTCCAGAATCAAACCGATTTCATGTTCCCAGGCAACAGGGTACGAGAATCCAAACCGATGTCATGTTCCCTGTAATCAGGGTTCCACCATCAAACCTCAGTCCTGTTGCCAGGCCACAGGGTTCCACCATCAAGCCTCAGTCATGTTCCGAAGCACCAGGGTTCCACAATCAAACCTCAGTCCTGTTGCCAGACCACAGGGTTCAACCATCAAACCTCAGTCATGTTCCCAGGAAACAGGGTTGCAGAATCAAACCAATGGCATATTCTCAGACCACGGGGTTCCAGTATCAGGCCTCAGCCATGTTCCCAGTGCACAGGGTTCCACCATCAAACCTCAGTCATGTTGATAGTCCACAGGTTTCTGCGATCAAACCACGTTCAAGTTCCCAGGCCACAGGGTTCCAGAATCAAGCCTCAGTCATTTTGCCAGGCCAGAGTGTTCCACCATCAAACCTCAGTCATGATCCCAGGCCACATGTTTCCACAATGAAACCTCAGTCATTTTCCCACGCCAGAGGTTTCCAGAATCAAACCTCAGTCATATTTCCAGGACACATGGTTCCAGAATCAAACCTGAGTCATGTTCGCAGGCCGCAGGTTTCAACAATAAAACCTCAGTCATGTTCCCATGACACAGGGTTCCAGAATCAAACCTCAGTCCTGTTCCCAGGACACAGGTTTCCAGAATCAACCCGATATCATGTTCCCTGGCCACAGTCTTCCATAATCAAACCGCAGGCATGTTTCCAGGCCACAGGGTTCAACCATCAAACCTCAGTCATGTTCCCTGTAAACAGGGCTCCAGAATCAAACCAATGTCATGTTCTCACGCCCCGGGGTTCCAGTATCAGGCCTCAGCCATCTTCCCAGGCCACAGGGTTCTAGAATCAAACTCTTCTCATATTCCCAGGCCACAGGGTTCCAGAATCCGACGATGTCATGCTCCCAGGCCAGAAGATTCCGGAATCAATCCCCAGTTATGTTCCCAGGCTACAGGGTTCCAGAATCAACCCGATATCATGTTCCCTAGCCACAGTCTTCCAGAATCAAACCTCAGTCATGTTGCCAGGCCACAGGTTTCCACCATCAAACCTCAGGCATGTTCCCAGGCCACAGGGTTCCGGAATCAAATCGTTCTCATGTTCCCAGGCCACAGGGTTCCAGAATCAATCCTCAGTTATGTTCCCAGGCTACAGGGTTGCAGAATAAAACCTCAGTCATTTTCCCAGTCCACAGGATTCCAGAACCAAGGCTCAGTCATGTTCCCTGGACACAGGTTTCAGAAATAAAATCCCAGTCATGTTCCAACGCCAGAGGGTTCCACAATTAAACCTCAGTCATATTCCCAGGCCAGAGGGTTCCACAATCAAACCTCAGTCCTGTTGCCAGGGCACGGTTCCACCATCAAGCCTCAGTCATGTGCCCAGGCCAGAGTGTTCCACAATCAAACCTAAGTCATCTTGCCAAGTCACAGGGTTCAACCATCAAGCCTCACTCATGTTGCCAGGCCACAGGGTTCAACCTTCAAGCCTCACTCATGTTCCCAAGCCTGAGGGTTCCACTATCAAACCTCAATCATGTTGCCAGGCCACAGTGTTCAACCATCAAACCTCAGTCATGTTCCCTGTAAATAGGGCTCCAGAATCAAACCAATGTCATGTTCCCACGCCCCGGGGTTCCAGTATCAGGCCTCAGTCATGTTCCCCGTGCACAGGGTTCCACAATCAAAAGTCAGTCATGTTGCCAGTCCACAGGTTTCTGCCATTAAACCTCAGTCAAGTTGCCAGGCCACAGGTTTCCAGAATCAAGCCTCAGTCATTTTGCCAGGCCAGAGTGTTCCACCATCAAACCTCAATCATGATCCCAGGCCACATGTTTCCACAATGAAACCTCAGTCATTTTCCCAGGCCAAAGGTTTCCAGAATCAAACCTCAGTCATATTCCCAGGACACATGGTTCCAGAATCAAACCTGAGTCATGATCGCAGGCCACAGGTTTCAACAATCACACCTCAGTCATGTTACCAGGACACAGGTGTCCAGAATCAAACCTCAGTCATGTTCCCAGGGAACAGGTTTCCAGAATCATCCCGATATCATGTTCCCTGGCCACAGTCTTCCAGAATCAAACCTCAGTCTTGTTGCCAGGCCACAGGTTTCCACCATCAAACCTCAGGCATTTTCCCAGGACACAGGGTTCCAGAATCAAACCGTTCTCATTTTCCCAGGCCACAGGGTTCCAGAAACAAACTGTTCTCATGTTCCCAGGCCACAGGGTTCCAGAATCTACCGATGTCATGTTCCCAGGCCACAGGGTTCCAGAATCAATCCTCAGTTATGTTCCCAGGATACAGGGTTCCAGAATAAAACCTCAGTCGTGTACCCAATCCACAGGGTTCCAGAACCAAGGCTCAGTCAGGTTCCCGAGGCACAGTATTCCATAATCTAAACAGATGTCATGTTCCCAAGCCTTAGGGTTCCAGAATCCACCGATGTCATGTTCCCAGGCCACAGGATTCCAGAATCAATCCTCAGTTATATTCCCAGGTTACAGGGTTCCAGAATAAAACCTCAGTCATATTCCCAGTCCACAGGGTTCCAGAACCAAGGCTCAGTCAGGTTCCCGGGGCACAGTATTCCACAATCTAAACAGATGTCATGTTCCCAGGCCACAGTTTTCCAGAATCACGCCTCAGTCATGTTCCCAGGCCACAGGGATCCAGAATCAAACCGATTTCATGTTCCCAAGCAACAGGGTACCGGAATCCAAACCGATATCATGTTCCCAGGCCACAGGATTCCACACTCTAACATCAGTCTTGTTCCCAGGCCAATGGTATCCAGAATCAAACCTCAGTCATATTCCCAGGCCACATGGTTCCAGAATCAAACCTCAGTCGTGTTCCCAGGACACAGGGTTCCAGAATAAAACCTCAGTCATGTTCCCTGGACACAGGTTCCAGAAATAAAATCCCAGTCATGTTCCCAGGCCACAGGGTTCCACAATTAAACCTCAGTCATATTCCCAGGCCAGAGTGTTCCACAATCAAACCTAAGTCATCTTGCCAAGCCACAGGGTTCCACCATCAAACCTCAGTCATGTTGCCAGGCCACAGGGTTCCACCATCAAGCCTCACTCATGTTCCCAAGCCTGAGGGATCCACTCTGAAACCTCAATCAGGTTGCCAGGCCACAGGGTTCTACCATCAAACCTCAGTCATGTTCCCAGTAAACAGGGCTCCAGAATCAAACCAATGTCATGTTCCCAAGCCAAGGGGTTCCAGTATGAGGCCTCAGTCATGTTCCCCGTGCAAAGGGTTCCACAATCAAACCTCAGTCATGTTGCCAGTCCTCAGGTTTCTGCCATCAAACCTCAGTCAAGTTCCCATGCCACAGGGTTCCAGAATCAAGCCTCAGTCATTTTGCCAGGCCAGAGTGTTCCAACATCAAACCTCAGTCATGATCCCAGGCCACATGTTTCCACAATGAAACCTCAGTCATTTTCCCAAGCCAAAGGTTTCCAGAATCAAACCTCAGTCATATTCCCAGGACACATGGTTCCAAAATGAAACCTGAGTCATGTTCGCAGGCCACAGGTTTCAGCAATGAAACCTCAGTCATGTTCCCAGGCCACAGGGTTCCAGAATCAATCCTCAGTTATGTTCCCAGGCTACAGGGTTGCACAATAAAACCTCAGTCATTTTCCCAGTCCACAGGGTTCCAGAACCAAGGCTCACTCAGGTTCCCGGGGCACAGTATTCCACAATCTAAACAGATTTCATGTTCCCAGGCCACAGGGTTCCAGAATCAACCCTCAGTTATATTCCCAGGCTACAGCGTTCCAGAATAAAACCTCACTCATGTTCCCAGTCCACAGGGTCCAGAACCAAGGCTCAGTCAGTTTCCCGGGGCACAGTATTACACAATCTAAACAGATGTCTTGTTCCCGGCCACAGTTTTCAAGAATTACGCCTCAGTCATGTTACCAGGCCACAGGGATCCAGAATCAAACCTCAGTCATATTCCCAGGCCACAGGTTTCCAGAATTAAAACGATTTCTTGTTCCCAGGCAACAGGGTACCAGAATCCAAACCGATGTCATGTTCCCAGGCCACAAGATTCCACACTCTATCATCAGTCATCTTCCCAGGCCAATGTTTTCCAGAATCAAGCCTCAGTCATATTCCCAGGCCACATGGTTCCAGAATCAAACCTCAGTCGTGTTCCCAGGACACAGGGTTCCAGAATAAAACCTCAGTCATGTTCCCTGGACACAGGTTTCAGAAATAAAATCCCAGTCATGTTCCCAAGCAACAGGGTTCCACAATTAAACCTCAGTCATATTCCCAGGCCAGAGGGTTCCACAATCAAACCTCTGTCCTGTTGCCAGGCCACGGTTCCACCATCAAGCCTCAGTCATGTTCCCAGGCCAGAGAGTTCCACAATCAAACCTAATTCATCTTGCCAAGCCACAGGGTTCCACCATCAATCCTCAATCATATTCCGAGGCCCTGGTTTCCAGAATCAAACCGATTTCATGTTCCCAGGCAACAGGGTACCAGAATCCAAACCGATGTCATGTTCCCTGTAATCAGGGTTCCACCATCAAACCTCAGTCCTGTTGCCAGGCCACTCGATTCAACCACCAAACCTCAGTCATGTTCCCAGGAAACAGGGTTCCAGAATCAAGCCAATGGCATGTTCGCAGACCACGGGGTTCCAGTATCAGGCCTCAGCCATGTTCCCAGTGCAGAGGGTTCCACCATCAAACCTCAGTCATGTTGACAGTCCACAGGTTTCTGCCATCAAACCACATTCAACTTCCCAGGCCACAGGTTTCCAGAAAGAAGCCTCAGGTATGTTGCCAGGCCACAGGGTACCACCATCAAACCTCAGTCATGTTCCCAGGCCACAGGGTTCCTCCATCAAACCTCAATCATATTCCCAGGACACAGGATTCCAGAATCAAACCAATGTCAAATACCCAGGCCATGGGTTTCCAGTACCAGGCCTCAGTCATGTTTCCAGGGCACAGGGTTCCACAATCAAACCTCAGTTATGTTGCCAGTACACAGGTTTCTGCCATCAAACCTCAGTCAAGTTCCAAGGCCACAGATTTCCAGAATCAAACCTCAGTCATATTCCCAGGACACATGTTTCCAGAATCAAACCTCACTCATGTTCTCAGGACACAGGGTTCCAGAATCAATCCTCAGTCATGTTCCCTGGACACAGGTTTCAAACATAAAACCCCAGTCATGTTCCCAGGCCACAGGGTTCCTGAATCAAGCCTCACTCATATTCCCAGGCCACAGGGTTCCACAATTAAACCTCTGTCATATTCCCCGGCCAGACGGTTCCACAAGCAAACCTCAGTCCTCTTGCCAGGCCACGGTTCCACCATCAAACCTCAGTCATGTTCCCTGGACACAGGTTTCAAAAATAAAATCCCAGTCATGTTCCCAGGCCACAGTGTTCCAGAATCAAGCCTCACTCATATTCCCAGGCCACAGGGCTCCACAATTAAACCTCAGTCATATTCCCAGGCCAGAGGTTTCGACAATCAAACCTCAGTCCTGTTGCCAGGCCACGGTTCCACCATCAAGCCTCAGTCATGTTGCCAGGACATATGGTACCACATCAAACCTCAGTCATGTACCCAGGCCACATTTTTCCAGAATAAAAACGATTTCATGTTCCCAGGCAACAGGGTACCAGAATCCAAACCAATGTCATGTTCCCTGTAATCAGGGTTCCACCATCAAACCACAGTCCTGTGGCCAGGCCACAGGGTTCAACCATCATACCTCAGTCATGTTGCCAGGCCACAGGGTTCAACCATCAAACCTCAGCCAAGTTTTAGGGAAACAGGGTTCCAGAATCAGACCAATGGCATGTTCCCAGGCCACGGGGTTCCAGTATCAGGCCTCAGTCATGTTCCCAGGCCACAGGATTCCACAATCTAACATCAGTCATGTTCCCAGACCAATGGTTTCCAGAATCAAACCTCAATCATGTCCCCAGGACACAAGGTGCCAGAATCAAACCAATGTCAAGTTCCCAGGCCATGGATTTCCAGTACCAGGCCACAGTCATGTTTCCCGGTCACAGGGTTCCACAATCACACCTCAGTCATTTTGCCAGTCCACAGGTTTCTGCCATCAAACCTCAGTCAAGATCCCAGGCCACAAGTTTCCAGAACCAAGCCTCAGTCAGTTTCCCAGGGCACAGTATTCCACAGTCTAAACAGATGTCATGTTCCCAAGTCACAGGTTTCCAGAATCACGCCTCAGTCATGTTCCCAGGCCACAGGGTTCCAGAATCAAACCTCAGTCATGTTGCCAGGCCATATGGTACACGCATCAAACCTCAGTCATATTCCCAAACCACAGTTTTCCAAAATCAACCGATTTCATGTTCCCAGGCAACAGGGTACCAGAATCCAAACCGATGTCATGTTCCCAGGCCACACGATTCCACAATCTAACATCAGTCATGTTCCCAGGCCAATGGTTTCCAGGATCAAACCTCAGTCATATTCCCAAGCCACATGGTTCCAGAATCAAACCTCACTCATATTGCCAGGACACAGGGTTCCAGAATCAAACCTCAGTCATACTCCCTGGACACAGGTTTCAAAAATAAATCCGCAGTCATATTCCAAGACCACAGGGTTCCAGAATCAAGCCTCACTCATATTCCCAGGACACAGGGTTCCACAATTAAACCTCAGTCATATTCCCAGGCCAGAGGGTTCCACAATCAAACCTCAGTCCTGTTGCCAGGCCACGGTTCCACCATCAAGCCTCAGTCATGTTCTCAGGCCAGAGTGTTCCACAATCAAACCGAAGTCATCTTACCAGGCCACAGGGTTCCACCGTCAATCCTCCGTCATATTCGCAGGCCACTGGTTTCCAGAATCAAACCGATTTCATGTTCCCAGGCAACAGGGTACGAGAATCCAAACAGATGTCATGTTCCCTGTAATCAGGGTTCCACCATCAAACCTCCCTCCTGTTGCCAGGCCACAGGGTTCCACCATCAATCCTCAGTCATGTTCCGAAGCACCAGGGTTCCACAATCAAACCTCAGTCCTGTTGCCAGGCCACAGGGTTCAACCATCAAACCTAAGTCATGTTCCCAGGAAACAGGGTTGCAGAATCAAACCAATGGCATATTCCCAGACCACGGGGTTCCAGTATCAGGCCTCAGCCATGTTCCCAGTGCACAGGGTTCCACCATCAAACCTCAGTCATGTTGATAGTCCACAGGTTTCTGCGATCAAACCACGTTCAAGTTCCCAGGCCACAGGGTTCCAGAATCAAGCCTCAGTCATTTTGCCAGGCCATAGTGTTCCACCATCAAACCTCAGTCATGATCCCAGGCCACATGTTTCCACAATGAAACCTCAGTCATTTTCCCACGCCAGAGGTTTCCAGAATCAAACCTCAGTCATATTTCCAGGACACATGGTTCCAGAATCAAACCTGAGTCATGTTCGCAGGTCGCAGGTTTCAACAATCAAACCTCAGTCATGTTCCCATGACACAGGGTCCCAGAATCAAACCTCAGTCTTGTTCCCAGGACACAGGTTTCCAGAATCAACCCGATATCATGTTCCCTGGCCACAGTCTTCCAAAATAAAACCTCAGTCATGTAGCCAGGCTACAGGTTTCCACCATCAAACCTCAGTTATCTTCCCAGTAAACAGGGCTCCAGAATCAAACCAATGTCATGTTCCCACGCCACGGGGTTCCAGTATCAGGCCTCAGCCATCTTCCCAGGCCACAGGGTTCCACAATCAAACCTCAGTCCTGTTGCCAGACCACGGTTCCAACATCAAGCCTCAGTCATGTTCCCAGGCCAGAGTTTTCCACAATCAAACCTAAGTCATCTTGCCAAGCCACAGGGTTCCACCATCAAACTTCAGTTATGTTGCCAGGCCACAGGGTTCCACCATCAACCCTCACTCATGTTTCCAAGCCTGAGTGTTCCACTATTAAACCTCAATCATGTTGCCAGGCCACAGGGTTAAACCATCAAACCTCAGTCATGTTCCCAGTAAACAGGGCTCCAGAATCAAACCAATGTCATGTTCCCACGCCACGGTGTTCCAGTATCAGGCCTCAGTCATGTTCCCCGTGCACAGGGTTCCACAATCAAACCTCAGTCATGTTGCCAGTCCACAGGTTTCTGCCATCAAACCTCAGTCAAGTTGCCAGGCCCAGGGTTCCAGAATCAAGCCTCAGTCATTTTGCCAGGCCAGAGTGTTCCACCATCAAACCTCAGTCATGATCCCAGGCCACATGTTTCCACAATGAAACCTCAGTCATTTTCCCAGGCCAAAGGTTTCCAGAATCAAACCTCAGTCATATTCCCAGGACACATGGTTCCAGAATCAAACCTGAGTCATGTTCGCAGGCCACAGGTTTCAACAATCAAACCTCAGTCATGATCCCAGGACACAGGTTTCCAGAATCAAACCTCAGTCATTTTCCCAGGTAACATGCTTCCAGAAACAAACCTAAGTCATGTTCCCAGGCCACAGGATTCCAGAATCAAACCTCAGTCTTGTTCCCAGGACACAGGTTTCCAGAATCAACCCGATATCATGTTCCCTGGTCACAGTCTTCCAGAATCAAACCTCAGACATGTTGCCAGGCCACAGGTTTCCACCATCAAACCTCAGAAATGTTCCCTGGCCACAGGGTTCCGGAATCAAACCGTTCTCATGTTCCCAGACCACAGGGTTCCAGAATCCACCAATGTCATGTTCCCAGGCCACAGGGTTCCAGGATCAATCCTCAGTTATGTTCCCAGGCTACAGGGTTCCAGAATAAAACCTCAGTCATGTTCCCAGTCCACAGGGTTCCAGAACCAAGGCTCAGTCAGGTTCCCCGGGTCAGTATTCCACAATCTAAACAGATGTCATGTTCCCAGGCCACAGTTTTCAAGAATCACGCCTCAGGCATGTTCCCAGGCCACAAGGAACCAGAATCAAACTTCAGTCATGTTGCCAGGCCATAGGGTAGCACCATCAAACCTCAGCCATATTCCCAGGCCACAGGTTTCCAGAATCAAACGGATTTCATGTTCCCAGGCAACAGGGTACCAGAATCCAAACCGATGTCATGTTCCCAGGCAACAGAATTCCACACTCTAACATCAGTCATCTTCCCAGGCCAATGGTTTCCAGAATCAAACCTCAGTCATATTCCCAGGCCACATGGTTCCAGAATCAAACCTCAGTTGTGTTCCCAGGACACAGGGTTCCAGAATCACACCTCAGTCATATTCCCAGGACACATATTTCCAGAATCAAACCTCACCCATGTTCTCAGGACACAGGGTTCCAGAATCAAACCTCAGTCATGTTCCCTGGACACAGGTTTCAAAAATAAAACCCCAGTCATGTTCCCAGGCCACAGGGTTCCTGAATCAAGCCTCATTCATATTCCCAGGCCACAGGGTTCCACAATTAAACCTCAGTCATGTTCCCAGGCCAGAGTGTTCCACAATCAAACCTATGTCATCTTGCCAGGCCACAGGTTTCCACCATCAATCCTCAGTCCTGTTGCCAGGCCACAGGTTTCCACCATCAATCCTCAGTCATGTTCCCAAGCATGAGGGTTCCACAATCAAACCTCTGTCATGTTGCCAGGCCACAGGGTTCAACCATCAAACCTCAGTCATATTCCCAGGAAACAGGGTTCCAGAATCAAGCCAATGGCATGTTCCCAGACTAGAGGGTTCAAGTATCAGGCCTCAGCCATGTTCCCAGTGCAGAGGGTTCCACCATCAAACCTCAGTCATGGTGACAGTCCACAGGTTCCTGCGATCAAACCACATTCAAGTTCCCAGGCCGCAGGGTTCCAGAATCAAGCCTCAGGTATGTTGGAAGGCCACAGGGTACCACCATCAAACCTCAGTCATGTTCCCAGGCCACAGGGTTCCTCCATCAAACATCAATCATGTTCCCAGGACACAGGATTCCAAAATCAAACCAATGTCAAGTTCCCAGGCCATGGGTTTCCAGTACCAGGCCTCAGTCATGTTTCCAGGGCACAGGGTTCCACAATCAAACCTCAGTTATGTTGCCAGTACACAGGTTTCTGCCATCAAACCTCAGTCAAGTTCCCAGGCCACAGATTTCCAGAATCAAACCTCAGTCATATTCCCAGGACACATGTTTCCAGAATCAAACTTCACTCATGTTCTCAGGACACAGGGTTCCAAAATCAAACCTCAGTCCTGTTGCCAGGCCATGGTTACACCATCAATCCTCAATCATGTTCCCAGGCCCGAGTGTTCCACAATCAAACCTAAGTCATCTTGCCAGGCCACAGGTTTCCACCATCAATCCTCAGTCATGTTCCCAGGCCACAGGATTCCACAATCTAACATCAGTCATGTTCCCAGACCAATGGTTTCCAGAATCAAACCTCAATCATGTCCCCAGGACACAGGGTGCCAGAATCAAACCAATGTCAAGTTCCCAGGACATGGGTTTCCAGTACTAGGCCTCAATCATGTTGGCAGAGCACAGGGATCCACAATCAAACCTCAGTCATGTTGCCAGTCCACAGGTTTCTGCCATCAAACCTCAGTCAGGTTCCCAGGCCACAGATTTCCAGAATCAAACCTCAGTCATATTCCCAGGACACATGTTTCCAGAATCAAACCTCACTCATGTTCTCAGGACACAGGGTTCCAGAATCAAACCTCAGTCATGTTCCCTGGACACAGGTTTCAAAAATAAAACCCCAGTCATGTTCCCAGGCCACAGGGTTCCTGAATCAAGCCTCACTCATATTCCCAGGCCACAGGGTTCCACAATTAAACCTCAGTCATATTGCCAGGCCAGAGGGTTCCACAATCAAACCTCAGTCCTGTTGTCAGGCCACGGTTCCACCATCAAGCCTCAGTCATGTTCCCAGGCCAGAGAGTTCCACAATCAAACCTATGTCATCTTGCCAGGGCACAGGTTTCCACTATCAATCCTCAGTCCTGTTGACAGGCCACAGGGTTCCACCATTAAGCCGTTGTCATGTTCCCAAGCCTGAGGGTTCCACAATCAAACCTCTGTCATGTTGCCAGGCCACAGGGTTCAACCATCAAACCTCAGTCATGTTTCCAGGAAATAGGGTTCCAGAATCAGACCAATGGCATGTTCCCAGGCCACGGGGTTCCAGTATCAGGCCTCAGTCATGTTCCCAGGACACAGGATTCCACAATCTAACATCAGTCATGTTCCCAGACCAATGGTTTCCAGAATGAAACCTCAATCATGTCCCCAGGACACAGGGTGCCAGAATCAAACCAATGTCAAGTTCCCAGGTCATGGGTTTCTAGTACCAGGCCACAGTCATGTTTCCTGGGCACAGGGTTCCACAATCAAACCTCAGTCATGTTGCCAGTCCACAGGTTTCTGCCATCAAACCTCAGTCAAGTTCTCAGGCCACAGGGTTCCAGAACCAAGCCTCAGTCAGCTTCCCAGGGCACAGTATTCCACAATCTAAACAGATGTCATGTTCCCAAGTCACAGGTTTCCAGAATCATGTCTCAGTCATGTTCCCAGGCCACAGGTTCCAGAATCAAACCTCAGTCATGTTGCCAGGCCATATGGTACCCCCATCAAACCTCAGTCATATTCCCAGACCACAGGTTTCCAGAATCAAACCGATTTCATGTTCCCAGGCAACAGGGTACCAGAATCCAAACCGATGTCATGTTCCCAGGCCACACGATTCCACAATCTAACATCAGTCATGTTCCCAGACCAATGGTTTCCAGGTTCAAACCTCAGTCATATTCCCAGGGCACATGGTTCCAGAATCAAACCTCACTCATGTTCCCAGGACACAGGGTTCCAGAATCAAACCTCACTCATGTTCCCTGGACACAGGTTTCAAAAATAAATCCCCAGTCATATTCCCAGGCCACAGGGTTCCAGAATCAAGCCTCACTCATATTCCCAGGACACAAGGTTCCACAATTAAACCTCAGTCATGTTCCCAGGCCAGAGTGTTCCACAATCAAACCTAAGTCATCTTGCCAAGCCACAGTGTTCCACCATCAATCCTCAATCATATTCCCAGACCCTGGTTTCCAGAATCAAACCGATTTCATGTTCCCAGGCAACAGGGTACCAGAATCCAAACCAATGTCATGTTCCCTGTAATCAGGGTTCCACCATCAAACCTCAGTCATGTTCCCAGGAAACAGGGTTCCAGAATCAAGCCAATGGCATGTTCGCAGACCACGGGGTTCCAGTATCAGGCCTCAGCCATGTTCCCAGTGCAGAGGGTTCCACCATCAAACCTCAGTCATGTTGACAGTCCACAGGTTTCTGCCATCAAACCACATTCAACTTCCCAGGCCACAGGGTTCCAGAATCAAGCCTCAGGTATGTTGCTAGGCCACAGGGTACCACCATCAAACCTCAGTCATGTTCCCAGGCCACAGGGTTCCTCCATCAAACCTCAATCATGTTCCCAGGACACAGGATTCCAGAATCAAACCAATGTCAAATTCCCAGGCCATGGGTTTCCAGTACCAGGCCTCAGTCAAGTTTCCAGGGCACAGGGTTCCACAATCAAACCTCAGTTATGTTGCCAGTACACAGGTTTCTGCCATCAAACCTCAGTCAAATTCCAAGGCCACAGATTTCCAGAATCAAACCTCAGTCATATTCCCAGGACACATGTTTCCAGAATCAAACCTCACTCATGTTCTCAGGACACAGGGTTCCAGAATCAATCCTCAGTCATGTTCCCTGGACACAGGTTTCAAACATAAAACCCCAGTCATGTTCCCAGGCCACAGGGTTCCACAATTAAACCTCTGTCATATTCCCAGGCCAGAGGGTTCCACAATCAAACCTCAGTCCTCTTGCCAAGCCACGGTTCCACCATCAAACCTCAGTCATGTTCCCTGGACACAGGTTGCAAAAATAAAATCCCAGTCATGTTCCCAGGCCATCGGGGTTCCAGTATCAGGCCTCAGTCATGTTCCCAGGCCACAGGATTCCACAATCTAACATCAGTCATGTTCCCAGACCAATGGTTTCCAGAATCAAACCTCAATCATGTCCCCAGGACACAGGGTGCCAGAATCAAACCAATGTCAAGTTCCCAGGCCATGGGTTTCCAGTACCAGGCCACAGTCATGTTTCCCGGTCACAGGGTTCCACAATCACACCTCAGTCATGTTGCCAGTCCACAGGTTTCTGCCATCAAACCTCAGTCATGTTCCCAGGCCACAAGGTTCCAGAACCAAGCCTCAGTCAGGTTCCCAGGGCACAGTATTGCAGAATCTAAACAGATGTCATGTTCCCAATTCACAGGTTTCCAGAATCACGCCTCAGTCATGTTCCCAGGAATCAGGGTTCCAGAATCAAACCTCAGTCATGTTGCCAGGGCATATGGTATGTGCATCAAACCTCAGTCATATTCCCAGACCACAGGTTTCCAGAATCAACCGATTTCATGTTCCCAGGCAACAGGGTACCAGAATCCAAACCAATGTCATGTTCCCAGGCCACACGTTTCCACAATCTAACATCAGTCATGTTCCGAGGCCAATGGTTTCCAGGAACAAACCTCAGTCATATTCCCAGGCCACAAGGTTCCAGAATCAAACCTCAGTCAAGTTCCTTGGACACAGGTTTCAAAAATAAATCCCCAGTCATATTCCCAGGCCACAGGGTTCCAGAATCAAGCCTCACTCATATTCCCAGGAGACAGGGGTCCACAATTAAACCTCAGTCATATTCCCAGGCCAGAGGGTTCCACAATCAAACCTCCGTCCTTTTGCCAGGCCACGGTTCCACCATCAAGCCTCAGTCATGTTTCCAGACCAGAGTGTTCCACAATGAAACCTAAGTCATCTTGCCAAGCCACAGTGTTCCACCATCAATCCTCAGTCATATTCCCAGGCCCTGGTTTCCAGAATCAAACCGATTTCATGTTCCCAGGCAACAGGGTAACAGAATCCAAACCGATGTCATGTTCCCTGTAATCAGGGTTCCACCATCAAACCTCAGTCCTGTTGCCAGGCCACTCGATTCAACCATCAAACCTCAGTCATGTTCCCAGGAAACAGGGTTCCAGAATCAAGCCAATGGCATGTTCGCAGACCACGGGGTTCCAGTATCAGGCCTCAGCCATGTTCCCAGTGCAGAGGGTTCCACCATCAAACCTCAGTCATGTTGACAGTCCACAGGTTTCTGCCATCAAACCACATTCACGTTCCCAGGCCACAGGTTTCCAGAAAGAAGCCTCAGGTATGTTGCCAGGCCACAGGGAACCACCATCAAACCTCAGTCAGGTTCCCAGGCCACAGGATTCCACAATCTAACATCAGTCATGTTCCCAGACCAATGGTTTCCAGAATCAAACCTCAGTCATGTCCCCAGGACACAGGGTTCCAGAATGAAACCAATGTCAAGTTCCCAGGCCATGGGTTTCCAGTACCAGGCCTCAATCATGTTTGCAGGGCACAGGGTTCCACTATCAAACCTCAGTCATGTTGCCAGTCCACAGGTTTCTGCCATCAAACCTCAGTCAACTTTCCAGGCCACAGATTTCCAGAATCAAACCTCAGTCATATTTCCAGGACACATGTTTCCAGAATCAAACCTCACCCATGTTCTTAGGATACAGGGTTCCAGAATCAAACCTCAGTCATGTTCCCTGGACACAGGTTTCAAAAATAAAACCCCAGTCATGTTCCCAGGCCACAGGGTTCCTGAATCAAGCCTCACTCATATTCCCAGGCCACAGGGTTCCACAATTAAACCTCAGTCATGTTCCCAGGCCAGAGTGTTCCACAATCAAACCTATGTCATCTTGCCAGGCCACAGGTTTCCACCATCAATCCTCAGTCCTGTTGCCAGGCCATAGGGTTCCACCATCAAGCCTCAGTTATATTCCCAGGAAACAGGGTTCCAGAATCAAGCCAATGGCATGTTCCCAGACCACAGGGTTCAAGTATCAGGCCTCAGCCATGTTCCCAGTGCACAGGGTTCCACCATCAAACCTCAGTCATGGTGACAGTCCACAGGTTTCTGCGATCAAACCACATTCAAGTTGCCAGGCCTCAGGTTTCCAGAATCAAGCCTCAGGTATGTTGGCAGGCCACAGGGTACCACCATCAAACCTCAGTCATGTTCCCAGGCCACAGGGTTCCTCCATCAAACCTCAATCATGTTCGCAGGACACAGGATTCCAAAATCAAACCAATGTCAAGTTCCCAGGCCATGGGTTTCCAGTACCAGGCCTCAGTCATGTTTCCAGGGCACAGGGTTCCACAATCAAACCTCAGTTATGTTGCCAGTACACAGGTTTCTGCCATCAAACCTCAGTCAAGTTCCCAGGCCACAGATTTCCAGAATCAAACCGCAGTCATATTCCCAGGACACATGTTTCCAGAATCAAACCTCACTCATGTTCTCAGGACACAGGGTTCCAGAATCAAACCTCAGTCATGTTCCCTGGACACAGGTTTCAAAAATAAAACCCCAGTCATGTTCCCAGGCCACAGGGTTCCTGAATCAAGCCTCATTCATATTCCCAGGCCACAGGGTTCCACAATTAAACCTCAGTCATATTGCCAGGCCAGAGGGTTCCACAATCAAACCTCAGTCCTGTTGTCAGGCCACGTTTCCACCATCAAGCCTCAGTCATGTTCCCAGGCCAGAGAGTTCCACAATCAAACCTATGTCATCTTGCCAGGCCACAGGTTTCCACTATCAATCCTCAGTCCTGTTGACAGGCCACAGGGTTCCACCATTAAGCCGTTGTCATGTTCCCAAACCTGAGGTTTCCACAATCAAACCTCAGTCCTCTTGCCAGACCACGGTTCCACCATCAAACCTCAGTCATGTTCCCTGGACACAGGTTTCAAAAATAAAATCCCAGTCATGTTCCCAGGCCACAGGGTTCCAGAATCAAGCCTCACTCATATTCCCAGGCCACAGGGCTCCACAATTAAACCTCAGTCATATTCCCAGGCCAGAGGTTTCGACAATCAAACCTCAGTCCTGTTGCCAGGCCACGGTTCCACCATTAAGCCTCAGTCATGTTGCCAGGACATATGGTACCACATCAAACCTCAGTCATGTACCCAGGCCACATTTTTCCAGAATAAAAACGATTTCATGTTCCCAGGCAACAGGGTACCAGTATCCAAACCGATGTCACGTTCCCAGGCCACAGGTTTCCACCATCAAACCTCAGTCCTGGTACCAGGCCACAGGGTTCCACCATCAAGCCTCAGTCATGTTCCCAAACCTGAGGGTTCCACAGTCAATCCTCAGTTATGTTCCCAGGCTCCAGGGTTCTAGAATAAAACCTCAGTCATGTTCGCCGTCCACAGGTTTACAGAACCAAGCCTCAGTCAGGTTCGCAGGGCACAGTATTCCGCAACCTAAACAAATGTCATGTTCCCAGGCCTCAGGGATCCAGAATCAAACATCAGTCATGTTCCCAGGCCAATGGTTTCCAGGATCAAACCTCAGTCATATTCCCAGGCCACATGGTTCCAGAATCAAACCTCACTCATATTCCCAGGACACAGGGTTCCAGAATCAAACCTCAGTCATATTCCCTGGACACAGGTTTCAAAAATAAATCCCCAGTCATATTCCCAGACCACAGGGTTCCAGAATCAAGCCTCACTCATATTCCCAGGACACAGGGTTCCACCATTAAGCCTCAGTCATGTTTCCAGGCCAGAGTGTTCCACAATCAAACCTAAGTCATCTTACCAGGACACAGGGTTCCACCGTCAATCCTCCGTCATATTCCCAGGCCACTGGTTTCCAGAATCAAACCGATTTCATGTTCCCAGGCAACAGGGTACGAGAATCCAAACCGATGTCATGTTCCCTGTAATCAGGGTTCCACCATCAAACCTCAGTCCTGTTGCCAGGCCACAGGGTTCCACCATCAAGCCTCAGTCATGTTCCGAAGCACCAGGGTTCCACAATCAAACCTCAGTCCTGTTGCCAGGCCACAGGGTTCAACCATCAAACCTCAGTCATGTTCCCAGGAAACAGGGTTGCAGAATCAAACCAATGGCATATTCTCAGACCACGGGGTTCCAGTATCAGGCCTCAGCCATGTTCCCAGTGCACAGGGTTCCACCATCAAACCTCAGTCATGTTGATAGTCCACAGGTTTCTGCGATCAAACCACGTTCAAGTTCCCAGGCCACAGGGTTCCAGAATCAAGCCTCAGTCATATTCCCAAGACACAGGGTTCCACCATTAAGCCTCAGTCATATTCCCAGGCCACATGGTTCCAGAATCAAACCTCAGTCGTGTTCCCAGGACACAGGGTTCCAGAATAGAACCTCAGTCATATTCCCAGTCCAGAGGGTCCCACAATCAAACCTCAGTCTTGTTGCCAGACCACGGTTCCACTATCAAGCCTCAGTCATATTCCCAGTCCAGAGTGTTCCACAATCAAACCTGAGTCATCTTGCCAAGCCACAGGGTTCCACCCTCAAACCTCAGTCATGTTGCCAGGCCACAGGGTCCCACCGTCAAGCCTCACTCATGTTCCCAAGCCTGAGGGTTCCACTATCAAACCTCAATCATGTTGCCAGGACAGAGAGTTCAACCATCACACCTCAGTCATGTTCCCAGTAAACAGGGCTGCAGAATCAAACCAATGTCATGTTCCCACGCCACGGGGTTCCAGTATCAGGCCTCAGTCATGTTGCCCGTGCACAGGGTTCCACAATCAAACCTCAGTCATGTTGCCAGTCCACAGGTTTCTGCCATCAAACCTCAGTCAAGTTGCCAGGCCACAGGTTTCCAGAATCAAGCCTCAGTCATTTTGCCAGGCCAGAGTGTTCCACCATCAAAACTCAGTCATGATCCCAGGCCACATGTTTCCACAATGAAACCTCAGTCATTTTCCCAGGCCAAAGGTTTCCAGAATCAAACCTCAGTCATATTCCCAGGACACATGGTTCCAGAATCAAACCTGAGTCATGTTCGCAGGCCACAGGTTTCAACAATCAAACCTCAGTCATGATCCCAGGACACAGGTTTCCAGAGTCAAACCTCAGTCATTTTCCCAGGTAACATGCTTCCAGAAACAAACCTAAGTCATGTTCCCAGGCCACAGGATTCCAGAATCAAACCTCAGTCTTGTTCCCAGGACACAGGTTTCCAGAATCAACCCGATATCATGTTCCCTGGTCACAGTCTTCCAGAATCAAACCTCAGTCATGTTGCCAGGCCACAGGTTTCCACCATCAAACCTCAGAAATGTTCCCTGGCCACAGGGTTCCAGAATCAAACCGTTCTCATGTTCCCAGGCCACAGGGTTCCCGAATCCACCAATGTCATGTTCCCAGGCCACAGGGTTCCAGGATCAATCCTCAGTTATGTTCCCAGGCTACAGGGTTCCAGAATAAAACCTCAGTCATGTTCCCAGTCCACAGGGTTCCAGAACCAAGGCTCAGTCAGGTTCCCCGGGTCAGTATTCCACAATCTAAACAGATGTCATGTTCCCAGGCCACAGTTTTCAAGAATCACACCTCAGTCATGTTCCCAGGCCACAAGGAACCAGAATCAAACTTCAGTCATGTTGCCAGGCCATAGGGTAGCACCATCAAACCTCAGCCATATTCCCAGGCCACAGGTTTCCAGAATCAAACGGATTTCATGTTCCCAGGCAACAGGGTACCAGAATCCAAACCAATGTCATGTTCCCAGGCAACAGGATTCCACACTCTAACATCAGTCATCTTCCCAGGCCAATGGTTTCCAGAATCAAACCTCAGTCATATTCCCAGGCCACATGGTTCCAGAATCAAACCTCAGTTGTGTTCCCAGGACACAGGGTTCCAGAATCACACCTCAGTCATATTCCCAGGACACATATTTCCAGAATCAAACCTCACCCATGTTCTCAGGACACAGGGTTCCAGAATCAAACCTCAGTCATGTTCCCTGGACACAGGTTTCAAAAATAAAACCCCAGTCATGTTCCCAGGCCACAGGGTTCCTGAATCAAGCCTCAGTCATGTTCCCAGGCCACAGGATTCCACAATCTAACATCAGTCATGTTCCCAGACCAATGGTTTCCAGAATGAAACCTCAATCATGTCCCCAGGACACAAGGTGCCAGAATCAAACCAATGTCAAGTTCCCAGGCCATGGATTTCCAGTACCAGGCCACAGTCATGTTTCCCGGTCACAGGGTTCCACAATCACACCTCAGTCATGTTGCCAGTCCACAGGTTTCTGCCATCAAACCTCAGTCAAGATCCCAGGCCACAAGTTTCCAGAACCAAGCCTCAGTCAGGTTCCCAGGGCACAGTATTCCACAATCTAAACAGATGTCATGTTCCCAAGTCACAGGTTTCCAGAATCACGCCTCAGTCATGTTCCCAGGCCACAGGGTTCCAGAATCAAACCTCAGTCATGTTGCCAGGCCATATGGTACACGCATCAAACCTCAGTCATATTCCCAAACCACAGTTTTCCAAAATCAACCGATTTCATGTTCCCAGGCAACAGGGTACCAGAATCCAAGCCGATGTCATGTTCCCAGGCCACACGATTCCACAATCTAACATCAGTCATGTTCCCAGGCCAATGGTTTCCAGGATCAAACCTCAGTCATATTCCCAAGCCACATGGTTCCAGAATCAAACCTCACTCATATTGCCAGGACACAGGGTTCCAGAATCAAACCTCAGTCATATTCCCTGGACACAGGTTTCAAAAATAAATCCGCAGTCATATTCCAAGACCACAGGGTTCCAGAATCAAGCCTCACTCATATTCCCAGGACACAGGGTTCCACAATTAAACCTCAGTCATATTCCCAGGCCAGAGGGTTCCACAATCAAACCTCAGTCCTGTTGCCAGGCCACGGTTCCACCATCAAGCCTCAGTCATGTTCTCAGGCCAGAGTGTTCCACAATCAAACCTAAGTCATCTTACCAGGCCACAGGGTTCCACCGTCAATCCTCCGTCATATTCGCAGGCCACTGGTTTCCAGAATCAAACCGATTTCATGTTCCCAGGCAACAGGGTACGAGAATCCAAACAGATGTCATGTTCCCTGTAATCAGGGTTCCACCATCAAACCTCCCTCCTGTTGCCAGGCCACAGGGTTCCACCATCAATCCTCAGTCATGTTCCGAAGCACCAGGGTTCCACAATCAAACCTCAGTCCTGTTGCCAGGCCACAGGGTTCAACCATCAAACCTAAGTCATGTTCCCAGGAAACAGGGTTGCAGAATCAAACCAATGGCATATTCCCAGACCACGGGGTTCCAGTATCAGGCCTCAGCCATGTTCCCAGTGCACAGGGTTCCACCATCAAACCTCAGTCATGTTGATAGTCCACAGGTTTCTGCGATCAAACCACGTTCAAGTTCCCAGGCCACAGGGTTCCAGAATCAAGCCTCAGTCATTTTGCCAGGCCATAGTGTTCCACCATCAAACCTCAGTCATGATCCCAGGCCACATGTTTCCACAATGAAACCTCAGTCATTTTCCCACGCCAGAGGTTTCCAGAATCAAACCTCAGTCATATTTCCAGGACACATGGTTCCAGAATCAAACCTGAGTCATGTTCGCAGGTCGCAGGTTTCAACAATCAAACCTCAGTCATGTTCCCATGACACAGGGTCCCAGAATCAAACCTCAGTCTTGTTCCCAGGACACAGGTTTCCAGAATCAACCCGATATCATGTTCCCTGGCCACAGTCTTCCAAAATAAAACCTCAGTCATGTAGCCAGGCTACAGGTTTCCACCATCAAACCTCAGTTATCTTCCCAGTAAACAGGGCTCCAGAATCAAACCAATGTCATGTTCCCACGCCACGGGGTTCCAGTATCAGGCCTCAGCCATCTTCCCAGGCCACAGGGTTCCACAATCAAACCTCAGTCCTGTTGCCAGACCACGGTTCCAACATCAAGCCTCAGTCATGTTCCCAGGCCAGAGTTTTCCACAATCAAACCTAAGTCATCTTGCCAAGCCACAGGGTTCCACCATCAAACTTCAGTTATGTTGCCAGCCACAGGGTTCCACCATCAACCCTCACTCATGTTTCCAAGCCTGAGTGTTCCACTATTAAACCTCAATCATGTTGCCAGGCCACAGGGTTAAACCATCAAACCTCAGTCATGTTCCCAGTAAACAGGGCTCCAGAATCAAACCAATGTCATGTTCCCACGCCACGGGGTTCCAGTATCAGGCCTCAGTCATGTTCCCCGTGCACAGGGTTCCACAATCAAACCTCAGTCATGTTGCCAGTCCACAGGTTTCTGCCATCAAACCTCAGTCAAGTTGCCAGGCCCAGGGTTCCAGAATCAAGCCTCAGTCATTTTGCCAGGCCAGAGTGTTCCACCATCAAACCTCAGTCATGATCCCAGGCCACATGTTTCCACAATGAAACCTCAGTCATTTTCCCAGGCCAAAGGTTTCCAGAATCAAACCTCAGTCATATTCCCAGGACACATGGTTCCAGAATCAAACCTGAGTCATGTTCGCAGGCCACAGGTTTCAACAATCAAACCTCAGTCATGATCCCAGGACACAGGTTTCCAGAATCAAACCTCAGTCATTTTCCCAGGTAACATGCTTCCAGAAACAAACCTAAGTCATGTTCCCAGGCCACAGGATTCCAGAATCAAACCTCAGTCTTGTTCCCAGGACACAGGTTTCCAGAATCAACCCGATATCATGTTCCCTGGTCACAGTCTTCCAGAATCAAACCTCAGACATGTTGCCAGGCCACAGGTTTCCACCATCAAACCTCAGAAATGTTCCCTGGCCACAGGGTTCCGGAATCAAACCGTTCTCATGTTCCCAGACCACAGGGTTCCAGAATCCACCAATGTCATGTTCCCAGGCCACAGGGTTCCAGGATCAATCCTCAGTTATGTTCCCAGGCTACAGGGTTCCAGAATAAAACCTCAGTCATGTTCCCAGTCCACAGGGTTCCAGAACCAAGGCTCAGTCAGGTTCCCCGGGTCAGTATTCCACAATCTAAACAGATGTCATGTTCCCAGGCCACAGTTTTCAAGAATCACGCTTCAGGCATGTTCCCAGGCCACAAGGAACCAGAATCAAACTTCAGTCATGTTGCCAGGCCATAGGGTAGCACCATCAAACCTCAGCCATATTCCCAGGCCACAGGTTTCCAGAATCAAACGGATTTCATGTTCCCAGGCAACAGGGTACCAGAATCCAAACCGATGTCATGTTCCCAGGCAACAGGATTCCACACTCTAACATCAGTCATCTTCCCAGGCCAATGGTTTCCAGAATCAAACCTCAGTAATATTCCCAGGCCACATGGTTCCAGAATCAAACCTCAGTTGTGTTCCCAGGACACAGGGTTCCAGAATCACACCTCAGTCATATTCCCAGGACACATATTTCCAGAATCAAACCTCACCCATGTTCTCAGGACACAGGGTTCCAGAATCAAACCTCAGTCATGTTCCCTGGACACAGGTTTCAAAAATAAAACCCCAGTCATGTTCCCAGGCCACAGGGTTCCTGAATCAAGCCTCATTCATATTCCCAGGCCACAGGGTTCCACAATTAAACCTCAGTCATGTTCCCAGGCCAGAGTGTTCCACAATCAAACCTATGTCATCTTGCCAGGCCACAGGTTTCCACCATCAATCCTCAGTCCTGTTGCCAGGCCACAGGTTTCCACCATCAATCCTCAGTCATGTTCCCAAGCATGAGGGTTCCACAATCAAACCTCTGTCATGTTGCCAGGCCACAGGGTTCAACCATCAAACCTCAGTCATATTCCCAGGAAACAGGGTTCCAGAATCAAGCCAATGGCATGTTCCCAGACTAGAGGGTTCAAGTATCAGGGCTCAGCCATGTTCCCAGTGCAGAGGGTTCCACCATCAAACCTCAGTCATGGTGACAGTCCACAGGTTTCTGCGATCAAACCACATTCAAGTTCCCAGGCCACAGGGTTCCAGAATCAAGCCTCAGGTATGTTGGAAGGCCACAGGGTACCACCATCAAACCTCAGTCATGTTCCCAGGCCACAGGGTTCCTCCATCAAACATCAATCATGTTCCCAGGACACAGGATTCCAAAATCAAACCAATGTCAAGTTCCCAGGCCATGGGTTTCCAGTACCAGGCCTCAGTCATGTTTCCAGGGCACAGGGTTCCACAATCAAACCTCAGTTATGTTGCCAGTACACAGGTTTCTGCCATCAAACCTCAGTCAAGTTCCCAGGCCACAGATTTCCAGAATCAAACCTCAGTCATATTCCCAGGACACATGTTTCCAGAATCAAACTTCACTCATGTTCTCAGGACACAGGGTTCCAAAATCAAACCTCAGTCCTGTTGCCAGGCCATGGTTACACCATCAATCCTCAATCATGTTCCCAGGCCCGAGTGTTCCACAATCAAACCTAAGTCATCTTGCCAGGCCACAGGTTTCCACCATCAATCCTCAGTCATGTTCCCAGGCCACAGGATTCCACAATCTAACATCAGTCATGTTCCCAGACCAATGGTTTCCAGAATCAAACCTCAATCATGTCCCCAGGACACAGGGTGCCAGAATCAAACCAATGTCAAGTTCCCAGGACATGGGTTTCCAGTACTAGGCCTCAATCATGTTGGCAGAGCACAGGGATCCACAATCAAACCTCAGTCATGTTGCCAGTCCACAGGTTTCTGCCATCAAACCTCAGTCAGGTTCCCAGGCCACAGATTTCCAGAATCAAACCTCAGTCATATTCCCAGGACACATGTTTCCAGAATCAAACCTCACTCATGTTCTCAGGACACAGGGTTCCAGAATCAAACCTCAGTCATGTTCCCTGGACACAGGTTTCAAAAATAAAACCCCAGTCATGTTCCCAGGCCACAGGGTTCCTGAATCAAGCCTCACTCATATTCCCAGGCCACAGGGTTCCACAATTAAACCTCAGTCATATTGCCAGGCCAGAGGGTTCCACAATCAAACCTCAGTCCTGTTGTCAGGCCACGGTTCCACCATCAAGCCTCAGTCATGTTCCCAGGCCAGAGAGTTCCACAATCAAACCTATGTCATCTTGCCAGGGCACAGGTTTCCACTATCAATCCTCAGTCCTGTTGACAGGCCACAGGGTTCCACCATTAAGCCGTTGTCATGTTCCCAAGCCTGAGGGTTCCACAATCAAACCTCTGTCATGTTGCCAGGCCACAGGGTTCAACCATCAAACCTCAGTCATGTTTCCAGGAAATAGGGTTCCAGAATCAGACCAATGGCATGTTCCCAGGCCACGGGGTTCCAGTATCAGGCCTCAGTCATGTTCCCAGGACACAGGATTCCACAATCTAACATCAGTCATGTTCCCAGACCAATGGTTTCCAGAATGAAACCTCAATCATGTCCCCAGGACACAGGGTGCCAGAATCAAACCAATGTCAAGTTCCCAGGTCATGGGTTTCTAGTACCAGGCCACAGTCATGTTTCCTGGGCACAGGGTTCCACAATCAAACCTCAGTCATGTTGCCAGTCCACAGGTTTCTGCCATCAAACCTCAGTCAAGTTCTCAGGCCACAGGGTTCCAGAACCAAGCCTCAGTCAGCTTCCCAGGGCACAGTATTCCACAATCTAAACAGATGTCATGTTCCCAAGTCACAGGTTTCCAGAATCATGTCTCAGTCATGTTCCCAGGCCACAGGTTCCAGAATCAAACCTCAGTCATGTTGCCAGGCCATATGGTACCCCCATCAAACCTCAGTCATATTCCCAGACCACAGGTTTCCAGAATCAAACCGATTTCATGTTCCCAGGCAACAGGGTACCAGAATCCAAACCGATGTCATGTTCCCAGGCCACACGATTCCACAATCTAACATCAGTCATGTTCCCAGACCAATGGTTTCCAGGTTCAAACCTCAGTCATATTCCCAGGGCACATGGTTCCAGAATCAAACCTCACTCATGTTCCCAGGACACAGGGTTCCAGAATCAAACCTCACTCATGTTCCCTGGACACAGGTTTCAAAAATAAATCCCCAGTCATATTCCCAGGCCACAGGGTTCCAGAATCAAGCCTCACTCATATTCCCAGGACACAAGGTTCCACAATTAAACCTCAGTCATGTTCCCAGGCCAGAGTGTTCCACAATCAAACCTAAGTCATCTTGCCAAGCCACAGTGTTCCACCATCAATCCTCAATCATATTCCCAGACCCTGGTTTCCAGAATCAAACCGATTTCATGTTCCCAGGCAACAGGGTACCAGAATCCAAACCAATGTCATGTTCCCTGTAATCAGGGTTCCACCATCAAACCTCAGTCATGTTCCCAGGAAACAGGGTTCCAGAATCAAGCCAATGGCATGTTCGCAGACCACGGGGTTCCAGTATCAGGCCTCAGCCATGTTCCCAGTGCAGAGGGTTCCACCATCAAACCTCAGTCATGTTGACAGTCCACAGGTTTCTGCCATCAAACCACATTCAACTTCCCAGGCCACAGGGTTCCAGAATCAAGCCTCAGGTATGTTGCCAGGCCACAGGGTACCACCATCAAACCTCAGTCATGTTCCCAGGCCACAGGGTTCCTCCATCAAACCTCAATCATGTTCCCAGGACACAGGATTCCAGAATCAAACCAATGTCAAATTCCCAGGCCATGGGTTTCCAGTACCAGGCCTCAGTCAAGTTTCCAGGGCACAGGGTTCCACAATCAAACCTCAGTTATGTTGCCAGTACACAGGTTTCTGCCATCAAACCTCAGTCAAATTCCAAGGCCACAGATTTCCAGAATCAAACCTCACTCATATTCCCAGGACACATGTTTCCAGAATCAAACCTCACTCATGTTCTCAGGACACAGGGTTCCAGAATCAATCCTCAGTCATGTTCCCTGGACACAGGTTTCAAACATAAAACCCCAGTCATGTTCCCAGGCCACAGGGTTCCACAATTAAACCTCTGTCATATTCCCAGGCCAGAGGGTTCCACAATCAAACCTCAGTCCTCTTGCCAAGCCACGGTTCCACCATCAAACCTCAGTCATGTTCCCTGGACACAGGTTGCAAAAATAAAATCCCAGTCATGTTCCCAGGCCATCGGGGTTCCAGTATCAGGCCTCAGTCATGTTCCCAGGCCACAGGATTCCACAATCTAACATCAGTCATGTTCCCAGACCAATGGTTTCCAGAATCAAACCTCAATCATGTCCCCAGGACACAGGGTGCCAGAATCAAACCAATGTCAAGTTCCCAGGCCATGGGTTTCCAGTACCAGGCCACAGTCATGTTTCCCGGTCACAGGGTTCCACAATCACACCTCAGTCATGTTGCCAGTCCACAGGTTTCTGCCATCAAACCTCAGTCATGTTCCCAGGCCACAAGGTTCCAGAACCAAGCCTCAGTCAGGTTCCCAGGGCACAGTATTGCAGAATCTAAACAGATGTCATGTTCCCAATTCACAGGTTTCCAGAATCACGCCTCAGTCATGTTCCCAGGAATCAGGGTTCCAGAATCAAACCTCAGTCATGTTGCCAGGGCATATGGTATGTGCATCAAACCTCAGTCATATTCCCAGACCACAGGTTTCCAGAATCAACCGATTTCATGTTCCCAGGCAACAGGGTACCAGAATCCAAACCAATGTCATGTTCCCAGGCCACACGTTTCCACAATCTAACATCAGTCATGTTCCGAGGCCAATGGTTTCCAGGAACAAACCTCAGTCATATTCCCAGGCCACAAGGTTCCAGAATCAAACCTCAGTCAAGTTCCTTGGACACAGGTTTCAAAAATAAATCCCCAGTCATATTCCCAGGCCACAGGGTTCCAGAATCAAGCCTCACTCATATTCCCAGGAGACAGGGGTCCACAATTAAACCTCAGTCATATTCCCAGGCCAGAGGGTTCCACAATCAAACCTCCGTCCTTTTGCCAGGCCACGGTTCCACCATCAAGCCTCAGTCATGTTTCCAGACCAGAGTGTTCCACAATGAAACCTAAGTCATCTTGCCAAGCCACAGTGTTCCACCATCAATCCTCAGTCATATTCCCAGGCCCTGGTTTCCAGAATCAAACCGATTTCATGTTCCCAGGCAACAGGGTAACAGAATCCAAACCGATGTCATGTTCCCTGTAATCAGGGTTCCACCATCAAACCTCAGTCCTGTTGCCAGGCCACTCGATTCAACCATCAAACCTCAGTCATGTTCCCAGGAAACAGGGTTCCAGAATCAAGCCAATGGCATGTTCGCAGACCACGGGGTTCCAGTATCAGGCCTCAGCCATGTTCCCAGTGCAGAGGGTTCCACCATCAAACCTCAGTCATGTTGACAGTCCACAGGTTTCTGCCATCAAACCACATTCACGTTCCCAGGCCACAGGTTTCCAGAAAGAAGCCTCAGGTATGTTGCCAGGCCACAGGGAACCACCATCAAACCTCAGTCAGGTTCCCAGGCCACAGGATTCCACAATCTAACATCAGTCATGTTCCCAGACCAATGGTTTCCAGAATCAAACCTCAGTCATGTCCCCAGGACACAGGGTTCCAGAATGAAACCAATGTCAAGTTCCCAGGCCATGGGTTTCCAGTACCAGGCCTCAATCATGTTTGCAGGGCACAGGGTTCCACTATCAAACCTCAGTCATGTTGCCAGTCCACAGGTTTCTGCCATCAAACCTCAGTCAACTTTCCAGGCCACAGATTTCCAGAATCAAACCTCAGTCATATTTCCAGGACACATGTTTCCAGAATCAAACCTCACCCATGTTCTTAGGATACAGGGTTCCAGAATCAAACCTCAGTCATGTTCCCTGGACACAGGTTTCAAAAATAAAACCCCAGTCATGTTCCCAGGCCACAGGGTTCCTGAATCAAGCCTCACTCATATTCCCAGGCCACAGGGTTCCACAATTAAACCTCAGTCATGTTCCCAGGCCAGAGTGTTCCACAATCAAACCTATGTCATCTTGCCAGGCCACAGGTTTCCACCATCAATCCTCAGTCCTGTTGCCAGGCCATAGGGTTCCACCATCAAGCCTCAGTTATATTCCCAGGAAACAGGGTTCCAGAATCAAGCCAATGGCATGTTCCCAGACCACAGGGTTCAAGTATCAGGCCTCAGCCATGTTCCCAGTGCACAGGGTTCCACCATCAAACCTCAGTCATGGTGACAGTCCACAGGTTTCTGCGATCAAACCACATTCAAGTTGCCAGGCCTCAGGGTTCCAGAATCAAGCCTCAGGTATGTTGGCAGGCCACAGGGTACCACCATCAAACCTCAGTCATGTTCCCAGGCCACAGGGTTCCTCCATCAAACCTCAATCATGTTCGCAGGACACAGGATTCCAAAATCAAACCAATGTCAAGTTCCCAGGCCATGGGTTTCCAGTACCAGGCCTCAGTCATGTTTCCAGGGCACAGGGTTCCACAATCAAACCTCAGTTATGTTGCCAGTACACAGGTTTCTGCCATCAAACCTCAGTCAAGTTCCCAGGCCACAGATTTCCAGAATCAAACCGCAGTCATATTCCCAGGACACATGTTTCCAGAATCAAACCTCACTCATGTTCTCAGGACACAGGGTTCCAGAATCAAACCTCAGTCATGTTCCCTGGACACAGGTTTCAAAAATAAAACCCCAGTCATGTTCCCAGGCCACAGGGTTCCTGAATCAAGCCTCATTCATATTCCCAGGCCACAGGGTTCCACAATTAAACCTCAGTCATATTGCCAGGCCAGAGGGTTCCACAATCAAACCTCAGTCCTGTTGTCAGGCCACGTTTCCACCATCAAGCCTCAGTCATGTTCCCAGGCCAGAGAGTTCCACAATCAAACCTATGTCATCTTGCCAGGCCACAGGTTTCCACTATCAATCCTCAGTCCTGTTGACAGGCCACAGGGTTCCACCATTAAGCCGTTGTCATGTTCCCAAACCTGAGGTTTCCACAATCAAACCTCAGTCCTCTTGCCAGACCACGGTTCCACCATCAAACCTCAGTCATGTTCCCTGGACACAGGTTTCAAAAATAAAATCCCAGTCATGTTCCCAGGCCACAGGGTTCCAGAATCAAGCCTCACTCATATTCCCAGGCCACAGGGCTCCACAATTAAACCTCAGTCATATTCCCAGGCCAGAGGTTTCGACAATCAAACCTCAGTCCTGTTGCCAGGCCACGGTTCCACCATTAAGCCTCAGTCATGTTGCCAGGACATATGGTACCACATCAAACCTCAGTCATGTACCCAGGCCACATTTTTCCAGAATAAAAACGATTTCATGTTCCCAGGCAACAGGGTACCAGTATCCAAACCGATGTCACGTTCCCAGGCCACAGGTTTCCACCATCAAACCTCAGTCCTGGTACCAGGCCACAGGGTTCCACCATCAAGCCTCAGTCATGTTCCCAAACCTGAGGGTTCCACAATCAATCCTCAGTTATGTTCCCAGGCTCCAGGGTTCTAGAATAAAACCTCAGTCATGTTCGCCGTCCACAGGTTTACAGAACCAAGCCTCAGTCAGGTTCGCAGGGCACAGTATTCCGCAACCTAAACAAATGTCATGTTCCCAGGCCTCAGGGATCCAGAATCAAACATCAGTCATGTTCCCAGGCCAATGGTTTCCAGGATCAAACCTCAGTCATATTCCCAGGCCACATGGTTCCAGAATCAAACCTCACTCATATTCCCAGGACACAGGGTTCCAGAATCAAACCTCAGTCATATTCCCTGGACACAGGTTTCAAAAATAAATCCCCAGTCATATTCCCAGACCACAGGGTTCCAGAATCAAGCCTCACTCATATTCCCAGGACACAGGGTTCCACCATTAAGCCTCAGTCATGTTTCCAGGCCAGAGTGTTCCACAATCAAACCTAAGTCATCTTACCAGGACACAGGGTTCCACCGTCAATCCTCCGTCATATTCCCAGGCCACTGGTTTCCAGAATCAAACCGATTTCATGTTCCCAGGCAACAGGGTACGAGAATCCAAACCGATGTCATGTTCCCTGTAATCAGGGTTCCACCATCAAACCTCAGTCCTGTTGCCAGGCCACAGGGTTCCACCATCAAGCCTCAGTCATGTTCCGAAGCACCAGGGTTCCACAATCAAACCTCAGTCCTGTTGCCAGGCCACAGGGTTCAACCATCAAACCTCAGTCATGTTCCCAGGAAACAGGGTTGCAGAATCAAACCAATGGCATATTCTCAGACCACGGGGTTCCAGTATCAGGCCTCAGCCATGTTCCCAGTGCACAGGGTTCCACCATCAAACCTCAGTCATGTTGATAGTCCACAGGTTTCTGCGATCAAACCACGTTCAAGTTCCCAGGCCACAGGGTTCCAGAATCAAGCCTCAGTCATATTCCCAGGACACAGGGTTCCACCATTAAGCCTCAGTCATGTTTCCAGGCCAGAGTGTTCCACAATCAAACCTAAGTCATCTTACCAGGACACAGGGTTCCACCGTCAATCCTCCGTCATATTCCCAGGCCACTGGTTTCCAGAATCAAACCGATTTCATGTTCCCAGGCAACAGGGTACGAGAATCCAAACCGATGTCATGTTCCCTGTAATCAGGGTTCCACCATCAAACCTCAGTCCTGTTGCCAGGCCACAGGGTTCCACCATCAAGCCTCAGTCATGTTCCGAAGCACCAGGGTTCCACAATCAAACCTCAGTCCTGTTGCCAGGCCACAGGGTTCAACCATCAAACCTCAGTCATGTTCCCAGGAAACAGGGTTGCAGAATCAAACCAATGGCATATTCTCAGACCACGGGGTTCCAGTATCAGGCCTCAGCCATGTTCCCAGTGCACAGGGTTCCACCATCAAACCTCAGTCATGTTGATAGTCCACAGGTTTCTGCGATCAAACCACGTTCAATTTCCCAGGCCACAGGGTTCCAGAATCAAGCCTCAGTCATTTTGCCAGGCCAGAGTGTTCCACCATCAAACCTCAGTCATATTCCCAGGCCACATGGTTCCAGAATCAAACCTCAGTCGTGTTCCCAGGACACAGGGTTCCAGAATAGAACCTCAGTCATATTCCCAGTCCAGAGGGTCCCACAATCAAACCTCAGTCTTGTTGCCAGACCAACGGTTCCACTATCAAGCCTCAGTCATATTCCCAGGCCAGAGTGTTCCACAATCAAACCTGAGTCATCTTGCCAAGCCACAGGGTTCCACCCTCAAACCTCAGTCATGTTGCCAGGCCACAGGGTCCCACCGTCAAGCCTCACTCATGTTCCCAAGCCTGAGGGTTCCACTATCAAACCTCAATCATGTTGCCAGGACAGAGGGTTCAACCATCACACCTCAGTCATGTTCCCAGTAAACAGGGCTGCAGAATCAAACCAATGTCATGTTCCCACGCCACGGGGTTCCAGTATCAGGCCTCAGTCATGTTGCCCGTGCACAGGGTTCCACAATCAAACCTCAGTCATGTTGCCAGTCCACAGGTTTCTGCCATCAAACCTCAGTCAAGTTGCCAGGCCACAGGTTTCCAGAATCAAGCCTCAGTCATTTTGCCAGGCCAGAGTGTTCCACCATCAAACCTCAGTCATGATCCCAGGCCACATGTTTCCACAATGAAACCTCAGTCATTTTCCCAGGCCAAAGGTTTCCAGAATCAAACCTCAGTCATATTCCCAGGACACATGGTTCCAGAATCAAACCTGAGTCATGTTCGCAGGCCACAGGTTTCAACAATCAAACCTCAGTCATGATCCCAGGACACAGGTTTCCAGAGTCAAACCTCAGTCATTTTCCCAGGTAACATGCTTCCAGAAACAAACCTAAGTCATGTTCCCAGGCCACAGGATTCCAGAATCAAACCTCAGTCTTGTTCCCAGGACACAGGTTTCCAGAATCAACCCGATATCATGTTCCCTGGTCACAGTCTTCCAGAATCAAACCTCAGTCATGTTGCCAGGCCACAGGTTTCCACCATCAAACCTCAGAAATGTTCCCTGGCCACAGGGTTCCAGAATCAAACCGTTCTCATGTTCCCAGGCCACAGGGTTCCCGAATCCACCAATGTCATGTTCCCAGGCCACAGGGTTCCAGGATCAATCCTCAGTTATGTTCCCAGGCTACAGGGTTCCAGAATAAAACCTCAGTCATGTTCCCAGTCCACAGGGTTCCAGAACCAAGGCTCAGTCAGGTTCCCCGGGTCAGTATTCCACAATCTAAACAGATGTCATGTTCCCAGGCCACAGTTTTCAAGAATCACACCTCAGTCATGTTCCCAGGCCACAAGGAACCAGAATCAAACTTCAGTCATGTTGCCAGGCCATAGGGTAGCACCATCAAACCTCAGCCATATTCCCAGGCCACAGGTTTCCAGAATCAAACGGATTTCATGTTCCCAGGCAACAGGGTACCAGAATCCAAACCGATATCATGTTCCCAGGCAACAGGATTCCACACTCTAACATCAGTCATCTTCCCAGGCCAATGGTTTCCAGAATCAAACCTCAGTCATATTCCCAGGCCACATGGTTCCAGAATCAAACCTCAGTTGTGTTCCCAGGACACAGGGTTCCAGAATCACACCTCAGTCATATTCCCAGGACACATATTTCCAGAATCAAACCTCACCCATGTTCTCAGGACACAGGGTTCCAGAATCAAACCTCAGTCATGTTCCCTGGACACAGGTTTCAAAAATAAAACCCCAGTCATGTTCCCAGGACACAGGGTTCCTGAATCAAGCCTCAGTCATGTTCCCAGGCCACAGGATTCCACAATCTAACATCAGTCATGTTCCCAGACCAATGGTTTCCAGAATGAAACCTCAATCATGTCCCCAGGACACAAGGTGCCAGAATCAAACCAATGTCAAGTTCCCAGGCCATGGATTTCCAGTACCAGGCCACAGTCATGTTTCCCGGTCACAGGGTTCCACAATCACACCTCAGTCATGTTGCCAGTCCACAGGTTTCTGCCATCAAACCTCAGTCAAGATCCCAGGCCACAAGTTTCCAGAACCAAGCCTCAGTCAGGTTCCCAGGGCACAGTATTCCACAATCTAAACAGATGTCATGTTCCCAAGTCACAGGTTTCCAGAATCACGCCTCAGTCATGTTCCCAGGCCACAGGGTTCCAGAATCAAACCTCAGTCATGTTGCCAGGCCATATGGTACACGCATCAAACCTCAGTCATATTCCCAAACCACAGTTTTCCAAAATCAACCGATTTCATGTTCCCAGGCAACAGGGTACCAGAATCCAAGCCGATGTCATGTTCCCAGGCCACACGATTCCACAATCTAACATCAGTCATGTTCCCAGGCCAATGGTTTCCAGGATCAAACCTCAGTCATATTCCCAAGCCACATGGTTCCAGAATCAAACCTCACTCATATTGCCAGGACACAGGGTTCCAGAATCAAACCTCAGTCATATTCCCTGGACACAGGTTTCAAAAATAAATCCGCAGTCATATTCCAAGACCACAGGGTTCCAGAATCAAGCCTCACTCATATTCCCAGGCCACAGGGTTCCACAATTAAACCTCAGTCATGTTCCCAGGCCAGAGTGTTCCACAATCAAACCTATGTCATCTTGCCAGGCCACAGGTTTCCACCATCAATCCTCAGTCCTGTTGCCAGGCCACAGGTTTCCACCATCAATCCTCAGTCATGTTCCCAAGCATGAGGGTTCCACAATCAAACCTCTGTCATGTTGCCAGGCCACAGGGTTCAACCATCAAACCTCAGTCATATTCCCAGGAAACAGGGTTCCAGAATCAAGCCAATGGCATGTTCCCAGACTAGAGGGTTCAAGTATCAGGCCTCAGCCATGTTGCCAGTGCAGAGGGTTCCACCATCAAACCTCAGTCATGGTGACAGTCCACAGGTTTCTGCGATCAAACCACATTCAAGTTCCCAGGCCACAGGGTTCCAGAATCAAGCCTCAGGTATGTTGGAAGGCCACAGGGTACCACCATCAAACCTCAGTCATGTTCCCAGGCCACAGGGTTCCTCCATCAAACATCAATCATGTTCCCAGGACACAGGATTCCAAAATCAAACCAATGTCAAGTTCCCAGGCCATGGGTTTCCAGTACCAGGCCTCAGTCATGTTTCCAGGGCACAGGGTTCCACAATCAAACCTCAGTTATGTTGCCAGTACACAGGTTTCTGCCATCAAACCTCAGTCAAGTTCCCAGGCCACAGATTTCCAGAATCAAACCTCAGTCATATTCCCAGGACACATGTTTCCAGAATCAAACTTCACTCATGTTCTCAGGACACAGGGTTCCACAATCAAACCTCAGTCCTGTTGCCAGGCCATGGTTACACCATCAATCCTCAATCATGTTCCCAGGCCAGAGTGTTCCACAATCAAACCTAAGTCATCTTGCCAGGCCACAGGTTTCCACCATCAATCCTCAGTCATGTTCCCAGGCCACAGGATTCCACAATCTAACATCAGTCATGTTCCCAGACCAATGGTTTCCAGAATCAAACCTCAATCATGTCCCCAGGACACAGGGTGCCAGAATCAAACCAATGTCAAGTTCCCAGGACATGGGTTTCCAGTACTAGGCCTCAATCATGTTGGCAGAGCACAGGGATCCACAATCAAACCTCAGTCATGTTGCCAGTCCACAGGTTTCTGCCATCAAACCTCAGTCAGGTTCCCAGGCCACAGATTTCCAGAATCAAACCTCAGTCATATTCCCAGGACACATGTTTCCAGAATCAAACCTCACTCATGTTCTCAGGACACAGGGTTCCAGAATCAAACCTCAGTCATGTTCCCTGGACACAGGTTTCAAAAATAAAACCCCAGTCATGTTCCCAGGCCACAGGGTTCCTGAATCAAGCCTCACTCATATTCCCAGGCCACAGGGTTCCACAATTAAACCTCAGTCATATTGCCAGGCCAGAGGGTTCCACAATCAAACCTCAGTCCTGTTGTCAGGCCACGGTTCCACCATCAAGCCTCAGTCATGTTCCCAGGCCAGAGAGTTCCACAATCAAACCTATGTCATCTTGCCAGGGCACAGGTTTCCACTATCAATCCTCAGTCCTGTTGACAGGCCACAGGGTTCCACCATTAAGCCGTTGTCATGTTCCCAAGCCTGAGGGTTCCACAATCAAACCTCTGTCATGTTGCCAGGCCACAGGGTTCAACCATCAAACCTCAGTCATGTTTCCAGGAAATAGGGTTCCAGAATCAGACCAATGGCATGTTCCCAGGCCACGGGGTTCCAGTATCAGGCCTCAGTCATGTTCCCAGGACACAGGATTCCACAATCTAACATCAGTCATGTTCCCAGACCAATGGTTTCCAGAATGAAACCTCAATCATGTCCCCAGGACACAGGGTGCCAGAATCAAACCAATGTCAAGTTCCCAGGTCATGGGTTTCTAGTACCAGGCCACAGTCATGTTTCCTGGGCACAGGGTTCCACAATCAAACCTCAGGCATGTTGCCAGTCCACAGGTTTCTGCCATCAAACCTCAGTCAAGTTCTCAGGCCACAGGGTTCCAGAACCAAGCCTCAGTCAGGTTCCCAGGGCACAGTATTCCACAATCTAAACAGATGTCATGTTCCCAAGTGACAGGTTTCCAGAATCATGTCTCAGTCATGTTCCCAGGCCACAGGTTCCAGAATCAAACCTCAGTCATGTTGCCAGGCCATATGGTACCCCCATCAAACCTCAGTCATATTCCCAGACCACAGGTTTCCAGAATCAAACCGATTTCATGTTCCCAGGCAACAGGGTACCAGAATCCAAACCGATGTCATGTTCCCAGGCCACACGATTCCACAATCTAACATCAGTCATGTTCCCAGACCAATGGTTTCCAGGTTCAAACCTCAGTCATATTCCCAGGGCACATGGTTCCAGAATCAAACCTCACTCATGTTCCCAGGACACAGGGTTCCAGAATCAAACCTCACTCATGTTCCCTGGACACAGGTTTCAAAAATAAATCCCCAGTCATATTCCCAGGCCACAGGGTTCCAGAATCAAGCCTCACTCATATTCCCAGGACACAAGGTTCCACAATTAAACCTCAGTCATGTTCCCAGGCCAGAGTGTTCCACAATCAAACCTAAGTCATCTTGCCAAGCCACAGTGTTCCACCATCAATCCTCAATCATATTCCCAGACCCTGGTTTCCAGAATCAAACCGATTTCATGTTCCCAGGCAACAGGGTACCAGAATCCAAACCAATGTCATGTTCCCTGTAATCAGGGTTCCACCATCAAACCTCAGTCATGTTCCCAGGAAACAGGGTTCCAGAATCAAGCCAATGGCATGTTCGCAGACCACGGGGTTCCAGTATCAGGCCTCAGCCATGTTCCCAGTGCAGAGGGTTCCACCATCAAACCTCAGTCATGTTGACAGTCCACAGGTTTCTGCCATCAAACCACATTCAACTTCCCAGGCCACAGGGTTCCAGAATCAAGCCTCAGGTATGTTGCCAGGCCACAGGGTACCACCATCAAACCTCAGTCATGTTCCCAGGCCACAGGGTTCCTCCATCAAACCTCAATCATGTTCCCAGGACACAGGATTCCAGAATCAAACCAATGTCAAATTCCCAGGCCATGGGTTTCCAGTACCAGGCCTCAGTCAAGTTTCCAGGGCACAGGGTTCCACAATCAAACCTCAGTTATGTTGCCAGTACACAGGTTTCTGCCATCAAACCTCAGTCAAATTCCAAGGCCACAGATTTCCAGAATCAAACCTCAGTCATATTCCCAGGACACATGTTTCCAGAATCAAACCTCACTCATGTTCTCAGGACACAGGGTTCCAGAATCAATCCTCAGTCATGTTCCCTGGACACAGGTTTCAAACATAAAACCCCAGTCATGTTCCCAGGCCACAGGGTTCCACAATTAAACCTCTGTCATATTCCCAGGCCAGAGGGTTCCACAATCAAACCTCAGTCCTCTTGCCAAGCCACGGTTCCACCATCAAACCTCAGTCATGTTCCCTGGACACAGGTTGCAAAAATAAAATCCCAGTCATGTTCCCAGGCCATCGGGGTTCCAGTATCAGGCCTCAGTCATGTTCCCAGGCCACAGGATTCCACAATCTAACATCAGTCATGTTCCCACACCAATGGTTTCCAGAATCAAACCTCAATCATGTCCCCAGGACACAGGGTGCCAGAATCAAACCAATGTCAAGTTCCCAGGCCATGGGTTTCCAGTACCAGGCCACAGTCATGTTTCCCGGTCACAGGGTTCCACAATCACACCTCAGTCATGTTGCCAGTCCACAGGTTTCTGCCATCAAACCTCAGTCATGTTCCCAGGCCACAAGGTTCCAGAACCAAGCCTCAGTCAGGTTCCCAGGGCACAGTATTGCAGAATCTAAACAGATGTCATGTTCCCAATTCACAGGTTTCCAGAATCACGCCTCAGTCATGTTCCCAGGAATCAGGGTTCCAGAATCAAACCTCAGTCATGTTGCCAGGGCATATGGTATGTGCATCAAACCTCAGTCATATTCCCAGACCACAGGTTTCCAGAATCAACCGATTTCATGTTCCCAGGCAACAGGGTACCAGAATCCAAACCAATGTCATGTTCCCAGGCCACACGTTTCCACAATCTAACATCAGTCATGTTCCGAGGCCAATGGTTTCCAGGAACAAACCTCAGTCATATTCCCAGGCCACAAGGTTCCAGAATCAAACCTCAGTCAAGTTCCTTGGACACAGGTTTCAAAAATAAATCCCCAGTCATATTCCCAGGCCACAGGGTTCCAGAATCAAGCCTCACTCATATTCCCAGGAGACAGGGGTCCACAATTAAACCTCAGTCATATTCCCAGGCCAGAGGGTTCCACAATCAAACCTCCGTCCTTTTGCCAGGCCACGGTTCCACCATCAAGCCTCAGTCATGTTTCCAGACCAGAGTGTTCCACAGTGAAACCTAAGTCATCTTGCCAAGCCACAGTGTTCCACCATCAATCCTCAGTCATATTCCCAGGCCCTGGTTTCCAGAATCAAACCGATTTCATGTTCCCAGGCAACAGGGTAACAGAATCCAAACCGATGTCATGTTCCCTGTAATCAGGGTTCCACCATCAAACCTCAGTCCTGTTGCCAGGCCACTCGATTCAACCATCAAACCTCAGTCATGTTCCCAGGAAACAGGGTTCCAGAATCAAGCCAATGGCATGTTCGCAGACCACGGGGTTCCAGTATCAGGCCTCAGCCATGTTCCCAGTGCAGAGGGTTCCACCATCAAACCTCAGTCATGTTGACAGTCCACAGGTTTCTGCCATCAAACCACATTCACGTTCCCAGGCCACAGGTTTCCAGAAAGAAGCCTCAGGTATGTTGCCAGGCCACAGGGAACCACCATCAAACCTCAGTCAGGTTCCCAGGCAACAGGATTCCACAATCTATCATCAGTCATGTTCCCAGACCAATGGTTTCCAGAATCAAACCTCAGTCATGTCCCCAGGACACAGGGTTCCAGAATGAAACCAATGTCAAGTTCCCAGGCCATGGGTTTCCAGTACCAGGCCTCAATCATGTTTGCAGGGCACAGGGTTCCACTATCAAACCTCAGTCATGTTGCCAGTCCACAGGTTTCTGCCATCAAACCTCAGTCAACTTTCCAGGCCACAGATTTCCAGAATCAAACCTCAGTCATATTTCCAGGACACATGTTTCCAGAATCAAACCTCACCCATGTTCTTAGGATACAGGGTTCCAGAATCAAACCTCAGTCATGTTCCCTGGACACAGGTTTCAAAAATAAAACCCCAGTCATGTTCCCAGGCCACAGGGTTCCTGAATCAAGCCTCACTCATATTCCCAGGCCACAGGGTTCCACAATTAAACCTCAGTCATGTTCCCAGGCCAGAGTGTTCCACAATCAAACCTATGTCATCTTGCCAGGCCACAGGTTTCCACCATCAATCCTCAGTCCTGTTGCCAGGCCATAGGGTTCCACCATCAAGCCTCAGTTATATTCCCAGGAAACAGGGTTCCAGAATCAAGCCAATGGCATGTTCCCAGACCACAGGGTTCAAGTATCAGGCCTCAGCCATGTTCCCAGTGCACAGGGTTCCACCATCAAACCTCAGTCATGGTGACAGTCCACAGGTTTCTGCGATCAAACCACATTCAAGTTGCCAGGCCTCAGGGTTCCAGAATCAAGCCTCAGGTATGTTGGCAGGCCACAGGGTACCACCATCAAACCTCAGTCATGTTCCCAGGCCACAGGGTTCCTCCATCAAACCTCAATCATGTTCGCAGGACACAGGATTCCAAAATCAAACCAATGTCAAGTTCCCAGGCCATGGGTTTCCAGTACCAGGCCTCAGTCATGTTTCCAGGGCACAGGGTTCCACAATCAAACCTCAGTTATGTTGCCAGTACACAGGTTTCTGCCATCAAACCTCAGTCAAGTTCCCAGGCCACAGATTTCCAGAATCAAACCGCAGTCATATTCCCAGGACACATGTTTCCAGAATCAAACCTCACTCATGTTCTCAGGACACAGGGTTCCAGAATCAAACCTCAGTCATGTTCCCTGGACACAGGTTTCAAAAATAAAACCCCAGTCATGTTCCCAGGCCACAGGGTTCCTGAATCAAGCCTCATTCATATTCCCAGGCCACAGGGTTCCACAATTAAACCTCAGTCATATTGCCAGGCCAGAGGGTTCCACAATCAAACCTCAGTCCTGTTGTCAGGCCACGTTTCCACCATCAAGCCTCAGTCATGTTCCCAGGCCAGAGAGTTCCACAATCAAACCTATGTCATCTTGCCAGGCCACAGGTTTCCACTATCAATCCTCAGTCCTGTTGACAGGCCACAGGGTTCCACCATTAAGCCGTTGTCATGTTCCCAAACCTGAGGTTTCCACAATCAAACCTCAGTCCTCTTGCCAGACCACGGTTCCACCATCAAACCTCAGTCATGTTCCCTGGACACAGGTTTCAAAAATAAAATCCCAGTCATGTTCCCAGGCCACAGGGTTCCAGAATCAAGCCTCACTCATATTCCCAGGCCACAGGGCTCCACAATTAAACCTCAGTCATATTCCCAGGCCAGAGGTTTCGACAATCAAACCTCAGTCCTGTTGCCAGGCCACGGTTCCACCATTAAGCCTCAGTCATGTTGCCAGGACATATGGTACCACATCAAACCTCAGTCATGTACCCAGGCCACATTTTTCCAGAATAAAAACGATTTCATGTTCCCAGGCAACAGGGTACCAGTATCCAAACCGATGTCACGTTCCCAGGCCACAGGTTTCCACCATCAAACCTCAGTCCTGGTACCAGGCCACAGGGTTCCACCATCAAGCCTCAGTCATGTTCCCAAACCTGAGGGTTCCACAATCAATCCTCAGTTATGTTCCCAGGCTCCAGGGTTCTAGAATAAAACCTCAGTCATGTTCGCCGTCCACAGGTTTACAGAACCAAGCCTCAGTCAGGTTCGCAGGGCACAGTATTCCGCAACCTAAACAAATGTCATGTTCCCAGGCCTCAGGGATCCAGAATCAAACATCAGTCATGTTCCCAGGCCAATGGTTTCCAGGATCAAACCTCAGTCATATTCCCAGGCCACATGGTTCCAGAATCAAACCTCACTCATATTCCCAGGACACAGGGTTCCAGAATCAAACCTCAGTCATATTCCCTGGACACAGGTTTCAAAAATAAATCCCCAGTCATATTCCCAGACCACAGGGTTCCAGAATCAAGCCTCACTCATATTCCCAGGACACAGGGTTCCACCATTAAGCCTCAGTCATGTTTCCAGGCCAGAGTGTTCCACAATCAAACCTAAGTCATCTTACCAGGACACAGGGTTCCACCGTCAATCCTCCGTCATATTCCCAGGCCACTGGTTTCCAGAATCAAACCGATTTCATGTTCCCAGGCAACAGGGTACGAGAATCCAAACCGATGTCATGTTCCCTGTAATCAGGGTTCCACCATCAAACCTCAGTCCTGTTGCCAGGCCACAGGGTTCCACCATCAAGCCTCAGTCATGTTCCGAAGCACCAGGGTTCCACAATCAAACCTCAGTCCTGTTGCCAGGCCACAGGGTTCAACCATCAAACCTCAGTCATGTTCCCAGGAAACAGGGTTGCAGAATCAAACCAATGGCATATTCTCAGACCACGGGGTTCCAGTATCAGGCCTCAGCCATGTTCCCAGTGCACAGGGTTCCACCATCAAACCTCAGTCATGTTGATAGTCCACAGGTTTCTGCGATCAAACCACGTTCAAGTTCCCAGGCCACAGGGTTCCAGAATCAAGCCTCAGTCATATTCCCAGGACACAGGGTTCCACCATTAAGCCTCAGTCATGTTTCCAGGCCAGAGTGTTCCACAATCAAACCTAAGTCATCTTACCAGGACACAGGGTTCCACCGTCAATCCTCCGTCATATTCCCAGGCCACTGGTTTCCAGAATCAAACCGATTTCATGTTCCCAGGCAACAGGGTACGAGAATCCAAACCGATGTCATGTTCCCTGTAATCAGGGTTCCACCATCAAACCTCAGTCCTGTTGCCAGGCCACAGGGTTCCACCATCAAGCCTCAGTCATGTTCCGAAGCACCAGGGTTCCACAATCAAACCTCAGTCCTGTTGCCAGGCCACAGGGTTCAACCATCAAACCTCAGTCATGTTCCCAGGAAACAGGGTTGCAGAATCAAACCAATGGCATATTCTCAGACCACGGGGTTCCAGTATCAGGCCTCAGCCATGTTCCCAGTGCACAGGGTTCCACCATCAAACCTCAGTCATGTTGATAGTCCACAGGTTTCTGCGATCAAACCACGTTCAATTTCCCAGGCCACAGGGTTCCAGAATCAAGCCTCAGTCATTTTGCCAGGCCAGAGTGTTCCACCATCAAACCTCAGTCATATTCCCAGGCCACATGGTTCCAGAATCAAACCTCAGTCGTGTTCCCAGGACACAGGGTTCCAGAATAGAACCTCAGTCATATTCCCAGTCCAGAGGGTCCCACAATCAAACCTCAGTCTTGTTGCCAGACCAACGGTTCCACTATCAAGCCTCAGTCATATTCCCAGGCCAGAGTGTTCCACAATCAAACCTGAGTCATCTTGCCAAGCCACAGGGTTCCACCCTCAAACCTCAGTCATGTTGCCAGGCCACAGGGTCCCACCGTCAAGCCTCACTCATGTTCCCAAGCCTGAGGGTTCCACTATCAAACCTCAATCATGTTGCCAGGACAGAGGGTTCAACCATCACACCTCAGTCATGTTCCCAGTAAACAGGGCTGCAGAATCAAACCAATGTCATGTTCCCACGCCACGGGGTTCCAGTATCAGGCCTCAGTCATGTTGCCCGTGCACAGGGTTCCACAATCAAACCTCAGTCATGTTGCCAGTCCACAGGTTTCTGCCATCAAACCTCAGTCAAGTTGCCAGGCCACAGGTTTCCAGAATCAAGCCTCAGTCATTTTGCCAGGCCAGAGTGTTCCACCATCAAAACTCAGTCATGATCCCAGGCCACATGTTTCCACAATGAAACCTCAGTCATTTTCCCAGGCCAAAGGTTTCCAGAATCAAACCTCAGTCATATTCCCAGGACACATGGTTCCAGAATCAAACCTGAGTCATGTTCGCAGGCCACAGGTTTCAACAATCAAACCTCAGTCATGATCCCAGGACACAGGTTTCCAGAGTCAAACCTCAGTCATTTTCCCAGGTAACATGCTTCCAGAAACAAACCTAAGTCATGTTCCCAGGCCACAGGATTCCAGAATCAAACCTCAGTCTTGTTCCCAGGACACAGGTTTCCAGAATCAACCCGATATCATGTTCCCTGGTCACAGTCTTCCAGAATCAAACCTCAGTCATGTTGCCAGGCCACAGGTTTCCACCATCAAACCTCAGAAATGTTCCCTGGCCACAGGGTTCCAGAATCAAACCGTTCTCATGTTCCCAGGCCACAGGGTTCCCGAATCCACCAATGTCATGTTCCCAGGCCACAGGGTTCCAGGATCAATCCTCAGTTATGTTCCCAGGCTACAGGGTTCCAGAATAAAACCTCAGTCATGTTCCCAGTCCACAGGGTTCCAGAACCAAGGCTCAGTCAGGTTCCCCGGGTCAGTATTCCACAATCTAAACAGATGTCATGTTCCCAGGCCACAGTTTTCAAGAATCACACCTCAGTCATGTTCCCAGGCCACAAGGAACCAGAATCAAACTTCAGTCATGTTGCCAGGCCATAGGGTAGCACCATCAAACCTCAGCCATATTCCCAGGCCACAGGTTTCCAGAATCAAACGGATTTCATGTTCCCAGGCAACAGGGTACCAGAATCCAAACCGATGTCATGTTCCCAGGCAACAGGATTCCACACTCTAACATCAGTCATCTTCCCAGGCCAATGGTTTCCAGAATCAAACCTCAGTCATATTCCCAGGCCACATGGTTCCAGAATCAAACCTCAGTTGTGTTCCCAGGACACAGGGTTCCAGAATCACACCTCAGTCATATTCCCAGGACACATATTTCCAGAATCAAACCTCACCCATGTTCTCAGGACACAGGGTTCCAGAATCAAACCTCAGTCATGTTCCCTGGACACAGGTTTCAAAAATAAAACCCCAGTCATGTTCCCAGGACACAGGGTTCCTGAATCAAGCCTCAGTCATGTTCCCAGGCCACAGGATTCCACAATCTAACATCAGTCATGTTCCCAGACCAATGGTTTCCAGAATGAAACCTCAATCATGTCCCCAGGACACAAGGTGCCAGAATCAAACCAATGTCAAGTTCCCAGGCCATGGATTTCCAGTACCAGGCCACAGTCATGTTTCCCGGTCACAGGGTTCCACAATCACACCTCAGTCATGTTGCCAGTCCACAGGTTTCTGCCATCAAACCTCAGTCAAGATCCCAGGCCACAAGTTTCCAGAACCAAGCCTCAGTCAGGTTCCCAGGGCACAGTATTCCACAATCTAAACAGATGTCATGTTCCCAAGTCACAGGTTTCCAGAATCACGCCTCAGTCATGTTCCCAGGCCACAGGGTTCCAGAATCAAACCTCAGTCATGTTGCCAGGCCATATGGTACACGCATCAAACCTCAGTCATATTCCCAAACCACAGTTTTCCAAAATCAACCGATTTCATGTTCCCAGGCAACAGGGTACCAGAATCCAAGCCGATGTCATGTTCCCAGGCCACACGATTCCACAATCTAACATCAGTCATGTTCCCAGGCCAATGGTTTCCAGGATCAAACCTCAGTCATATTCCCAAGCCACATGGTTCCAGAATCAAACCTCACTCATATTGCCAGGACACAGGGTTCCAGAATCAAACCTCAGTCATATTCCCTGGACACAGGTTTCAAAAATAAATCCGCAGTCATATTCCAAGACCACAGGGTTCCAGAATCAAGCCTCACTCATATTCCCAGGCCACAGGGTTCCACAATTAAACCTCAGTCATGTTCCCAGGCCAGAGTGTTCCACAATCAAACCTATGTCATCTTGCCAGGCCACAGGTTTCCACCATCAATCCTCAGTCCTGTTGCCAGGCCACAGGTTTCCACCATCAATCCTCAGTCATGTTCCCAAGCATGAGGGTTCCACAATCAAACCTCTGTCATGTTGCCAGGCCACAGGGTTCAACCATCAAACCTCAGTCATATTCCCAGGAAACAGGGTTCCAGAATCAAGCCAATGGCATGTTCCCAGACTAGAGGGTTCAAGTATCAGGCCTCAGCCATGTTGCCAGTGCAGAGGGTTCCACCATCAAACCTCAGTCATGGTGACAGTCCACAGGTTTCTGCGATCAAACCACATTCAAGTTCCCAGGCCACAGGGTTCCAGAATCAAGCCTCAGGTATGTTGGAAGGCCACAGGGTACCACCATCAAACCTCAGTCATGTTCCCAGGCCACAGGGTTCCTCCATCAAACATCAATCATGTTCCCAGGACACAGGATTCCAAAATCAAACCAATGTCAAGTTCCCAGGCCATGGGTTTCCAGTACCAGGCCTCAGTCATGTTTCCAGGGCACAGGGTTCCACAATCAAACCTCAGTTATGTTGCCAGTACACAGGTTTCTGCCATCAAACCTCAGTCAAGTTCCCAGGCCACAGATTTCCAGAATCAAACCTCAGTCATATTCCCAGGACACATGTTTCCAGAATCAAACTTCACTCATGTTCTCAGGACACAGGGTTCCACAATCAAACCTCAGTCCTGTTGCCAGGCCATGGTTACACCATCAATCCTCAATCATGTTCCCAGGCCAGAGTGTTCCACAATCAAACCTAAGTCATCTTGCCAGGCCACAGGTTTCCACCATCAATCCTCAGTCATGTTCCCAGGCCACAGGATTCCACAATCTAACATCAGTCATGTTCCCAGACCAATGGTTTCCAGAATCAAACCTCAATCATGTCCCCAGGACACAGGGTGCCAGAATCAAACCAATGTCAAGTTCCCAGGACATGGGTTTCCAGTACTAGGCCTCAATCATGTTGGCAGAGCACAGGGATCCACAATCAAACCTCAGTCATGTTGCCAGTCCACAGGTTTCTGCCATCAAACCTCAGTCAGGTTCCCAGGCCACAGATTTCCAGAATCAAACCTCAGTCATATTCCCAGGACACATGTTTCCAGAATCAAACCTCACTCATGTTCTCAGGACACAGGGTTCCAGAATCAAACCTCAGTCATGTTCCCTGGACACAGGTTTCAAAAATAAAACCCCAGTCATGTTCCCAGGCCACAGGGTTCCTGAATCAAGCCTCACTCATATTCCCAGGCCACAGGGTTCCACAATTAAACCTCAGTCATATTGCCAGGCCAGAGGGTTCCACAATCAAACCTCAGTCCTGTTGTCAGGCCACGGTTCCACCATCAAGCCTCAGTCATGTTCCCAGGCCAGAGAGTTCCACAATCAAACCTATGTCATCTTGCCAGGGCACAGGTTTCCACTATCAATCCTCAGTCCTGTTGACAGGCCACAGGGTTCCACCATTAAGCCGTTGTCATGTTCCCAAGCCTGAGGGTTCCACAATCAAACCTCTGTCATGTTGCCAGGCCACAGGGTTCAACCATCAAACCTCAGTCATGTTTCCAGGAAATAGGGTTCCAGAATCAGACCAATGGCATGTTCCCAGGCCACGGGGTTCCAGTATCAGGCCTCAGTCATGTTCCCAGGACACAGGATTCCACAATCTAACATCAGTCATGTTCCCAGACCAATGGTTTCCAGAATGAAACCTCAATCATGTCCCCAGGACACAGGGTGCCAGAATCAAACCAATGTCAAGTTCCCAGGTCATGGGTTTCTAGTACCAGGCCACAGTCATGTTTCCTGGGCACAGGGTTCCACAATCAAACCTCAGGCATGTTGCCAGTCCACAGGTTTCTGCCATCAAACCTCAGTCAAGTTCTCAGGCCACAGGGTTCCAGAACCAAGCCTCAGTCAGGTTCCCAGGGCACAGTATTCCACAATCTAAACAGATGTCATGTTCCCAAGTGACAGGTTTCCAGAATCATGTCTCAGTCATGTTCCCAGGCCACAGGTTCCAGAATCAAACCTCAGTCATGTTGCCAGGCCATATGGTACCCCCATCAAACCTCAGTCATATTCCCAGACCACAGGTTTCCAGAATCAAACCGATTTCATGTTCCCAGGCAACAGGGTACCAGAATCCAAACCGATGTCATGTTCCCAGGCCACACGATTCCACAATCTAACATCAGTCATGTTCCCAGACCAATGGTTTCCAGGTTCAAACCTCAGTCATATTCCCAGGGCACATGGTTCCAGAATCAAACCTCACTCATGTTCCCAGGACACAGGGTTCCAGAATCAAACCTCACTCATGTTCCCTGGACACAGGTTTCAAAAATAAATCCCCAGTCATATTCCCAGGCCACAGGGTTCCAGAATCAAGCCTCACTCATATTCCCAGGACACAAGGTTCCACAATTAAACCTCAGTCATGTTCCCAGGCCAGAGTGTTCCACAATCAAACCTAAGTCATCTTGCCAAGCCACAGTGTTCCACCATCAATCCTCAATCATATTCCCAGACCCTGGTTTCCAGAATCAAACCGATTTCATGTTCCCAGGCAACAGGGTACCAGAATCCAAACCAATGTCATGTTCCCTGTAATCAGGGTTCCACCATCAAACCTCAGTCATGTTCCCAGGAAACAGGGTTCCAGAATCAAGCCAATGGCATGTTCGCAGACCACGGGGTTCCAGTATCAGGCCTCAGCCATGTTCCCAGTGCAGAGGGTTCCACCATCAAACCTCAGTCATGTTGACAGTCCACAGGTTTCTGCCATCAAACCACATTCAACTTCCCAGGCCACAGGGTTCCAGAATCAAGCCTCAGGTATGTTGCCAGGCCACAGGGTACCACCATCAAACCTCAGTCATGTTCCCAGGCCACAGGGTTCCTCCATCAAACCTCAATCATGTTCCCAGGACACAGGATTCCAGAATCAAACCAATGTCAAATTCCCAGGCCATGGGTTTCCAGTACCAGGCCTCAGTCAAGTTTCCAGGGCACAGGGTTCCACAATCAAACCTCAGTTATGTTGCCAGTACACAGGTTTCTGCCATCAAACCTCAGTCAAATTCCAAGGCCACAGATTTCCAGAATCAAACCTCAGTCATATTCCCAGGACACATGTTTCCAGAATCAAACCTCACTCATGTTCTCAGGACACAGGGTTCCAGAATCAATCCTCAGTCATGTTCCCTGGACACAGGTTTCAAACATAAAACCCCAGTCATGTTCCCAGGCCACAGGGTTCCACAATTAAACCTCTGTCATATTCCCAGGCCAGAGGGTTCCACAATCAAACCTCAGTCCTCTTGCCAAGCCACGGTTCCACCATCAAACCTCAGTCATGTTCCCTGGACACAGGTTGCAAAAATAAAATCCCAGTCATGTTCCCAGGCCATCGGGGTTCCAGTATCAGGCCTCAGTCATGTTCCCAGGCCACAGGATTCCACAATCTAACATCAGTCATGTTCCCACACCAATGGTTTCCAGAATCAAACCTCAATCATGTCCCCAGGACACAGGGTGCCAGAATCAAACCAATGTCAAGTTCCCAGGCCATGGGTTTCCAGTACCAGGCCACAGTCATGTTTCCCGGTCACAGGGTTCCACAATCACACCTCAGTCATGTTGCCAGTCCACAGGTTTCTGCCATCAAACCTCAGTCAAGTTCCCAGGCCACAAGGTTCCAGAACCAAGCCTCAGTCAGGTTCCCAGGGCACAGTATTGCAGAATCTAAACAGATGTCATGTTCCCAATTCACAGGTTTCCAGAATCACGCCTCAGTCATGTTCCCAGGAATCAGGGTTCCAGAATCAAACCTCAGTCATGTTGCCAGGGCATATGGTATGTGCATCAAACCTCAGTCATATTCCCAGACCACAGGTTTCCAGAATCAACCGATTTCATGTTCCCAGGCAACAGGGTACCAGAATCCAAACCAATGTCATGTTCCCAGGCCACACGTTTCCACAATCTAACATCAGTCATGTTCCGAGGCCAATGGTTTCCAGAAACAAACCTCAGTCATATTCCCAGGCCACAAGGTTCCAGAATCAAACCTCAGTCAAGTTCCTTGGACACAGGTTTCAAAAATAAATCCCCAGTCATATTCCCAGGCCACAGGGTTCCAGAATCAAGCCTCACTCATATTCCCAGGAGACAGGGGTCCACAATTAAACCTCAGTCATATTCCCAGGCCAGAGGGTTCCACAATCAAACCTCCGTCCTTTTGCCAGGCCACGGTTCCACCATCAAGCCTCAGTCATGTTTCCAGACCAGAGTGTTCCACAGTGAAACCTAAGTCATCTTGCCAAGCCACAGTGTTCCACCATCAATCCTCAGTCATATTCCCAGGCCCTGGTTTCCAGAATCAAACCGATTTCATGTTCCCAGGCAACAGGGTAACAGAATCCAAACCGATGTCATGTTCCCTGTAATCAGGGTTCCACCATCAAACCTCAGTCCTGTTGCCAGGCCACTCGATTCAACCATCAAACCTCAGTCATGTTCCCAGGAAACAGGGTTCCAGAATCAAGCCAATGGCATGTTCGCAGACCACGGGGTTCCAGTATCAGGCCTCAGCCATGTTCCCAGTGCAGAGGGTTCCACCATCAAACCTCAGTCATGTTGACAGTCCACAGGTTTCTGCCATCAAACCACATTCACGTTCCCAGGCCACAGGTTTCCAGAAAGAAGCCTCAGGTATGTTGCCAGGCCACAGGGAACCACCATCAAACCTCAGTCAGGTTCCCAGGCAACAGGATTCCACAATCTATCATCAGTCATGTTCCCAGACCAATGGTTTCCAGAATCAAACCTCAGTCATGTCCCCAGGACACAGGGTTCCAGAATGAAACCAATGTCAAGTTCCCAGGCCATGGGTTTCCAGTACCAGGCCTCAATCATGTTTGCAGGGCACAGGGTTCCACTATCAAACCTCAGTCATGTTGCCAGTCCACAGGTTTCTGCCATCAAACCTCAGTCAACTTTCCAGGCCACAGATTTCCAGAATCAAACCTCAGTCATATTTCCAGGACACATGTTTCCAGAATCAAACCTCACCCATGTTCTTAGGATACAGGGTTCCAGAATCAAACCTCAGTCATGTTCCCTGGACACAGGTTTCAAAAATAAAACCCCAGTCATGTTCCCAGGCCACAGGGTTCCTGAATCAAGCCTCACTCATATTCCCAGGCCACAGGGTTCCACAATTAAACCTCAGTCATGTTCCCAGGCCAGAGTGTTCCACAATCAAACCTATGTCATCTTGCCAGGCCACAGGTTTCCACCATCAATCCTCAGTCCTGTTGCCAGGCCATAGGGTTCCACCATCAAGCCTCAGTTATATTCCCAGGAAACAGGGTTCCAGAATCAAGCCAATGGCATGTTCCCAGACCACAGGGTTCAAGTATCAGGCCTCAGCCATGTTCCCAGTGCACAGGGTTCCACCATCAAACCTCAGTCATGGTGACAGTCCACAGGTTTCTGCGATCAAACCACATTCAAGTTGCCAGGCCTCAGGTTTCCAGAATCAAGCCTCAGGTATGTTGGCAGGCCACAGGGTACCACCATCAAACCTCAGTCATGTTCCCAGGCCACAGGGTTCCTCCATCAAACCTCAATCATGTTCGCAGGACACAGGATTCCAAAATCAAACCAATGTCAAGTTCCCAGGCCATGGGTTTCCAGTATCAGGCCTCAGTCAAGTTTCCAGGGCACAGGGTTCCACAATCAAACCTCAGTTATGTTGCCAGTACACAGGTTTCTGCCATCAAACCTCAGTCAAGTTCCCAGGCCACAGATTTCCAGAATCAAACCGCAGTCATATTCCCAGGACACATGTTTCCAGAATCAAACCTCACTCATGTTCTCAGGACACAGGGTTCCAGAATCAAACCTCAGTCATGTTCCCTGGACACAGGTTTCAAAAATAAAACCCCAGTCATGTTCCCAGGCCACAGGGTTCCTGAATCAAGCCTCACTCATATTCCCAGGCCACAGGGTTCCACAATTAAACCTCAGTCATATTGCCAGGCCAGAGGGTTCCACAATCAAACCTCAGTCCTGTTGTCAGGCCACGGTTCCACCATCAAGCCTCAGTCATGTTCCCAGGCCAGAGAGTTCCACAATCAAACCTATGTCATCTTGCCAGGGCACAGGTTTCCACTATCAATCCTCAGTCCTGTTGACAGGCCACAGGGTTCCACCATTAAGCCGTTGTCATGTTCCCAAGCCTGAGGGTTCCACAATCAAACCTCTGTCATGTTGCCAGGCCACAGGGTTCAACCATCAAACCTCAGTCATGTTTCCAGGAAATAGGGTTCCAGAATCAGACCAATGGCATGTTCCCAGGCCACGGGGTTCCAGTATCAGGCCTCAGTCATGTTCCCAGGACACAGGATTCCACAATCTAACATCAGTCATGTTCCCAGACCAATGGTTTCCAGAATGAAACCTCAATCATGTCCCCAGGACACAGGGTGCCAGAATCAAACCAATGTCAAGTTCCCAGGTCATGGGTTTCTAGTACCAGGCCACAGTCATGTTTCCTGGGCACAGGGTTCCACAATCAAACCTCAGGCATGTTGCCAGTCCACAGGTTTCTGCCATCAAACCTCAGTCAAGTTCTCAGGCCACAGGGTTCCAGAACCAAGCCTCAGTCAGGTTCCCAGGGCACAGTATTCCACAATCTAAACAGATGTCATGTTCCCAAGTGACAGGTTTCCAGAATCATGTCTCAGTCATGTTCCCAGGCCACAGGTTCCAGAATCAAACCTCAGTCATGTTGCCAGGCCATATGGTACCCCCATCAAACCTCAGTCATATTCCCAGACCACAGGTTTCCAGAATCAAACCGATTTCATGTTCCCAGGCAACAGGGTACCAGAATCCAAACCGATGTCATGTTCCCAGGCCACACGATTCCACAATCTAACATCAGTCATGTTCCCAGACCAATGGTTTCCAGGTTCAAACCTCAGTCATATTCCCAGGGCACATGGTTCCAGAATCAAACCTCACTCATGTTCCCAGGACACAGGGTTCCAGAATCAAACCTCACTCATGTTCCCTGGACACAGGTTTCAAAAATAAATCCCCAGTCATATTCCCAGGCCACAGGGTTCCAGAATCAAGCCTCACTCATATTCCCAGGACACAAGGTTCCACAATTAAACCTCAGTCATGTTCCCAGGCCAGAGTGTTCCACAATCAAACCTAAGTCATCTTGCCAAGCCACAGTGTTCCCCCATCAATCCTCAATCATATTCCCAGACCCTGGTTTCCAGAATCAAACCGATTTCATGTTCCCAGGCAACAGGGTACCAGAATCCAAACCAATGTCATGTTCCCTGTAATCAGGGTTCCACCATCAAACCTCAGTCATGTTCCCAGGAAACAGGGTTCCAGAATCAAGCCAATGGCATGTTCGCAGACCACGGGGTTCCAGTATCAGGCCTCAGCCATGTTCCCAGTGCAGAGGGTTCCACCATCAAACCTCAGTCATGTTGACAGTCCACAGGTTTCTGCCATCAAACCACATTCAACTTCCCAGGCCACAGGGTTCCAGAATCAAGCCTCAGGTATGTTGCCAGGCCACAGGGTACCACCATCAAACCTCAGTCATGTTCCCAGGCCACAGGGTTCCTCCATCAAACCTCAATCATGTTCCCAGGACACAGGATTCCAGAATCAAACCAATGTCAAATTCCCAGGCCATGGGTTTCCAGTACCAGGCCTCAGTCAAGTTTCCAGGGCACAGGGTTCCACAATCAAACCTCAGTTATGTTGCCAGTACACAGGTTTCTGCCATCAAACCTCAGTCAAATTCCAAGGCCACAGATTTCCAGAATCAAACCTCAGTCATATTCCCAGGACACATGTTTCCAGAATCAAACCTCACTCATGTTCTCAGGACACAGGGTTCCAGAATCAATCCTCAGTCATGTTCCCTGGACACAGGTTTCAAACATAAAACCCCAGTCATGTTCCCAGGCCACAGGGTTCCACAATTAAACCTCTGTCATATTCCCAGGCCAGAGGGTTCCACAATCAAACCTCAGTCCTCTTGCCAAGCCACGGTTCCACCATCAAACCTCAGTCATGTTCCCTGGACACAGGTTGCAAAAATAAAATCCCAGTCATGTTCCCAGGCCATCGGGGTTCCAGTATCAGGCCTCAGTCATGTTCCCAGGCCACAGGATTCCACAATCTAACATCAGTCATGTTCCCACACCAATGGTTTCCAGAATCAAACCTCAATCATGTCCCCAGGACACAGGGTGCCAGAATCAAACCAATGTCAAGTTCCCAGGCCATGGGTTTCCAGTACCAGGCCACAGTCATGTTTCCCGGTCACAGGGTTCCACAATCACACCTCAGTCATGTTGCCAGTCCACAGGTTTCTGCCATCAAACCTCAGTCAAGTTCCCAGGCCACAAGGTTCCAGAACCAAGCCTCAGTCAGGTTCCCAGGGCACAGTATTGCAGAATCTAAACAGATGTCATGTTCCCAATTCACAGGTTTCCAGAATCACGCCTCAGTCATGTTCCCAGGAATCAGGGTTCCAGAATCAAACCTCAGTCATGTTGCCAGGGCATATGGTATGTGCATCAAACCTCAGTCATATTCCCAGACCACAGGTTTCCAGAATCAACCGATTTCATGTTCCCAGGCAACAGGGTACCAGAATCCAAACCAATGTCATGTTCCCAGGCCACACGTTTCCACAATCTAACATCAGTCATGTTCCGAGGCCAATGGTTTCCAGGAACAAACCTCAGTCATATTCCCAGGCCACAAGGTTCCAGAATCAAACCTCAGTCAAGTTCCTTGGACACAGGTTTCAAAAATAAATCCCCAGTCATATTCCCAGGCCACAGGGTTCCAGAATCAAGCCTCACTCATATTCCCAGGAGACAGGGGTCCACAATTAAACCTCAGTCATATTCCCAGGCCAGAGGGTTCCACAATCAAACCTCCGTCCTTTTGCCAGGCCACGGTTCCACCATCAAGCCTCAGTCATGTTTCCAGACCAGAGTGTTCCACAGTGAAACCTAAGTCATCTTGCCAAGCCACAGTGTTCCACCATCAATCCTCAGTCATATTCCCAGGCCCTGGTTTCCAGAATCAAACCGATTTCATGTTCCCAGGCAACAGGGTAACAGAATCCAAACCGATGTCATGTTCCCTGTAATCAGGGTTCCACCATCAAACCTCAGTCCTGTTGCCAGGCCACTCGATTCAACCATCAAACCTCAGTCATGTTCCCAGGAAACAGGGTTCCAGAATCAAGCCAATGGCATGTTCGCAGACCACGGGGTTCCAGTATCAGGCCTCAGCCATGTTCCCAGTGCAGAGGGTTCCACCATCAAACCTCAGTCATGTTGACAGTCCACAGGTTTCTGCCATCAAACCACATTCACGTTCCCAGGCCACAGGTTTCCAGAAAGAAGCCTCAGGTATGTTGCCAGGCCACAGGGAACCACCATCAAACCTCAGTCAGGTTCCCAGGCAACAGGATTCCACAATCTATCATCAGTCATGTTCCCAGACCAATGGTTTCCAGAATCAAACCTCAGTCATGTCCCCAGGACACAGGGTTCCAGAATGAAACCAATGTCAAGTTCCCAGGCCATGGGTTTCCAGTACCAGGCCTCAATCATGTTTGCAGGGCACAGGGTTCCACTATCAAACCTCAGTCATGTTGCCAGTCCACAGGTTTCTGCCATCAAACCTCAGTCAACTTTCCAGGCCACAGATTTCCAGAATCAAACCTCAGTCATATTTCCAGGACACATGTTTCCAGAATCAAACCTCACCCATGTTCTTAGGATACAGGGTTCCAGAATCAAACCTCAGTCATGTTCCCTGGACACAGGTTTCAAAAATAAAACCCCAGTCATGTTCCCAGGCCACAGGGTTCCTGAATCAAGCCTCACTCATATTCCCAGGCCACAGGGTTCCACAATTAAACCTCAGTCATGTTCCCAGGCCAGAGTGTTCCACAATCAAACCTATGTCATCTTGCCAGGCCACAGGTTTCCACCATCAATCCTCAGTCCTGTTGCCAGGCCATAGGGTTCCACCATCAAGCCTCAGTTATATTCCCAGGAAACAGGGTTCCAGAATCAAGCCAATGGCATGTTCCCAGACCACAGGGTTCAAGTATCAGGCCTCAGCCATGTTCCCAGTGCACAGGGTTCCACCATCAAACCTCAGTCATGGTGACAGTCCACAGGTTTCTGCGATCAAACCACATTCAAGTTGCCAGGCCTCAGGTTTCCAGAATCAAGCCTCAGGTATGTTGGCAGGCCACAGGGTACCACCATCAAACCTCAGTCATGTTCCCAGGCCACAGGGTTCCTCCATCAAACCTCAATCATGTTCGCAGGACACAGGATTCCAAAATCAAACCAATGTCAAGTTCCCAGGCCATGGGTTTCCAGTATCAGGCCTCAGTCAAGTTTCCAGGGCACAGGGTTCCACAATCAAACCTCAGTTATGTTGCCAGTACACAGGTTTCTGCCATCAAACCTCAGTCAAGTTCCCAGGCCACAGATTTCCAGAATCAAACCGCAGTCATATTCCCAGGACACATGTTTCCAGAATCAAACCTCACTCATGTTCTCAGGACACAGGGTTCCAGAATCAAACCTCAGTCATGTTCCCTGGACACAGGTTTCAAAAATAAAACCCCAGTCATGTTCCCAGGCCACAGGGTTCCTGAATCAAGCCTCACTCATATTCCCAGGCCACAGGGTTCCACAATTAAACCTCAGTCATATTGCCAGGCCAGAGGGTTCCACAATCAAACCTCAGTCCTGTTGTCAGGCCACGGTTCCACCATCAAGCCTCAGTCATGTTCCCAGGCCAGAGAGTTCCACAATCAAACCTATGTCATCTTGCCAGGCCACAGGTTTCCACTATCAATCCTCAGTCCTGTTGACAGGCCACAGGGTTCCACCATTAAGCCGTTGTCATGTTCCCAAACCTGAGGTTTCCACAATCAAACCTCAGTCCTCTTGCCAGACCACGGTTCCACCATCAAACCTCAGTCATGTTCCCTGGACACAGGTTTCAAAAATAAAATCCCAGTCATGTTCCCAGGCCACAGGGTTCCAGAATCAAGCCTCACTCATATTCCCAGGCCACAGGGCTCCACAATTAAACCTCAGTCATATTCCCAGGCCAGAGGTTTCGACAATCAAACCTCAGTCCTGTTGCCAGGCCACGGTTCCACCATTAAGCCTCAGTCATGTTGCCAGGACATATGGTACCACATCAAACCTCAGTCATGTACCCAGGCCACATTTTTCCAGAATAAAAACGATTTCATGTTCCCAGGCAACAGGGTACCAGTATCCAAACCGATGTCACGTTCCCAGGCCACAGGTTTCCACCATCAAACCTCAGTCCTGGTACCAGGCCACAGGGTTCCACCATCAAGCCTCAGTCATGTTCCCAAACCTGAGGGTTCCACAATCAATCCTCAGTTATGTTCCCAGGCTCCAGGGTTCTAGAATAAAACCTCAGTCATGTTCGCCGTCCACAGGTTTACAGAACCAAGCCTCAGTCAGGTTCGCAGGGCACAGTATTCCGCAACCTAAACAAATGTCATGTTCCCAGGCCTCAGGGATCCAGAATCAAACATCAGTCATGTTCCCAGGTCAATGGTTTCCAGGATCAAACCTCAGTCATATTCCCAGGCCACATGGTTCCAGAATCAAACCTCACTCATATTCCCAGGACACAGTGTTCCAGAATCAAACCTCAGTCATATTCCCTGGACACAGGTTTCAAAAATAAATCCCCAGTCATATTCCCAGACCACAGGGTTCCAGAATCAAGCCTCACTCATATTCCCAGGACACAGGGTTCCACCATTAAGCCTCAGTCATGTTTCCAGGCCAGAGTGTTCCACAATCAAACCTAAGTCATCTTACCAGGACACAGGGTTCCACCGTCAATCCTCCGTCATATTCCCAGGCCACTGGTTTCCAGAATCAAACCGATTTCATGTTCCCAGGCAACAGGGTACGAGAATCCAAACCGATGTCATGTTCCCTGTAATCAGGGTTCCACCATCAAACCTCAGTCCTGTTGCCAGGCCACAGGGTTCCACCATCAAGCCTCAGTCATGTTCCGAAGCACCAGGGTTCCACAATCAAACCTCAGTCCTGTTGCCAGACCACAGGGTTCAACCATCAAACCTCAGTCATGTTCCCAGGAAACAGGGTTGCAGAATCAAACCAATGGCATATTCTCAGACCACGGGGTTCCAGTATCAGGCCTCAGCCATGTTCCCAGTGCACAGGGTTCCACCATCAAACCTCAGTCATGTTGATAGTCCACAGGTTTCTACGATCAAACCACGTTCAAGTTCCCAGGCCACAGGGTTCCAGAATCAAGCCTCAGTCATTTTGCCAGGCCAGAGTGTTCCACCATCAAACCTCAGTCATGATCCCAGGCCACATGTTTCCACAATGAAACCTCAGTCATTTTCCCACGCCAGAGGTTTCCAGAATCAAACCTCAGTCATATTTCCAGGACACATGGTTCCAGAATCAAACCTGAGTCATGTTCGCAGGCCGCAGGTTTCAACAATAAAACCTCAGTCATGTTCCCATGACACAGGGTTCCAGAATCAAACCTCAGTCCTGTTCCCAGGACACAGGTTTCCAGAATCAACCCGATATCATGTTCCCTGGCCACAGTCTTCCATAATCAAACCGCAGGCATGTTTCCAGGCCACAGGGTTCAACCATCAAACCTCAGTCATGTTCCCTGTAAACAGGGCTCCAGAATCAAACCAATGTCATGTTCTCACGCCCCGGGGTTCCAGTATCAGGCCTCAGCCATCTTCCCAGGCCACAGGGTTCTAGAATCAAACTCTTCTCATATTCCCAGGCCACAGGGTTCCAGAATCCGACGATGTCATGCTCCCAGGCCAGAAGATTCCGGAATCAATCCCCAGTTATGTTCCCAGGCTACAGGGTTCCAGAATCAACCCGATATCATGTTCCCTAGCCACAGTCTTCCAGAATCAAACCTCAGTCATGTTGCCAGGCCACAGGTTTCCACCATCAAACCTCAGGCATGTTCCCAGGCCACAGGGTTCCGGAATCAAATCGTTCTCATGTTCCCAGGCCACAGGGTTCCAGAATCAATCCTCAGTTATGTTCCCAGGCTACAGGGTTGCAGAATAAAACCTCAGTCATTTTCCCAGTCCACAGGGTTCCAGAACCAAGGCTCAGTCAGTTTCCCGGGGCACAGTATTACACAATCTAAACAGATGTCATATTCCCGGCCACAGTTTTCAAGAATTACGCCTCAGTCATGTTACCAGGCCACAGGGATCCAGAATCAAACCTCAGTCATATTCCCAGGCCATAGGTTTCCAGAATTAAACCGATTTCATGTTCCCAGGCAACAGGGTACCAGAATCCAAACCGATGTCATGTTCCCAGGCCACAGGATTCCACACTCTAACATCAGTCATCTCCCCAGGCCAATGGTTTCCAGAATCAAACCTCAGTCATATTCCCAGGCCACATGGTTCCAGAATCAAACCTCAGTCGTGTTCCCAGGACACAGGGTTCCAGAATAAAACCTCAGTCATGTTTCCTGGACACAGGTTTCAGAAATAAAATACCAGTCATGTTCCCAGGCCACAGGGTTCCACAATTAAACCTCTGTCATATTCCCAGGCCAGAGGGTTCCACAATCAAACCTCAGTCCTGTTGGCAGGCCACGGTTCCACCATCAAGCCTCAGTCATGTGCCCAGGCCAGAGTGTTCCACAATCAAACCTAAGTCATCTTGCCAAGCCACAGGGTTCAACCATCACACCTCAGTCATGTTCCCAGTAAACAGGGTTCCAGAATCAAACCAATGTCATGTTCCCACGCCCCGGGGTTCCAGTATCAGGCCTCAGTCATGTTCCCCGTGCACAGGGTTCCACAATCAAAAGTCAGTCATGTTGCCAGTCCACAGGTTTCTGCCATTAAACCTCAGTCAAGTTGCCAGGCCACAGGTTTCCAGAATCAAGCCTCAGTCATTTTGCCAGGCCAGAGTGTTCCACCATCAAACCTCAATCATGATCCCAGGCCACATGTTTCCACAATGAAACCTCAGTCATTTTCCCAGGCCAAAGGTTTCCAGAATCAAACCTCAGTCATATTCCCAGGTCACATGGTTCCAGAATCAAACCTGAGTCATGATCGCAGGCCACAGGTTTCAACAATCACACCTCAGTCATTTTACCAGGACACAGGTGTCCAGAATCAAACCTCAGTCATGTTCCCAGGGAAAAGGCTTCTAGAAACAAACCTCAGTCATATTCCCAGAGCACAGCGTTCCAGAATCAAACCTCAGTCTTGTTCCCAGGACACAGGTTTCCAGAATCATCCCGATATCATGTTCCCTGGCCACAGTCTTCCAGAATCAAACCTCAGTCTTGTTGCCAGGCCACAGGTTTCCACCATCAAACCTCAGGCATTTTCCCAGGACACAGGGTTCCAGAATCAAACCGTTCTCATTTTCCCAGGCCACAGGGTTCCAGAAACAAACTGTTCTCATGTTCCCAGGCCACAGGGTTCCAGAATCTACCGATGTCATGTTCCCAGGCCACAGGGTTCCAGAATCAATCCTCAGTTATGTTCCCAGGATACAGGGTTCCAGAATAAAACCTCAGTCGTGTACCCAATCCACAGGGTTCCAGAACCAAGGCTCAGTCAGGTTCCCGGGGCACAGTATTCCACAATCTAAACAGATGTCATGTTCCCAGGCCACAGGGTTCCAGAATCAATCCTCAGTTATGTTCCCAGGATACAGGGTTCCAGAATAAAACCTCAGTCGTGTACCCAATCCACAGGGTTCCAGAACCAAGGCTCAGTCAGGTTCCCGGGGCACAGTATTCCACAATCTAAACAGATGTCATGTTCCCAGGCCACAGGGTTCCAGAATCAATCCTCAGTTATGTTCCCAGGATACAGGGTTCCAGAATAAAACCTCAGTCGTGTACCCAATCCACAGGGTTCCAGAACCAAGGCTCAGTCAGGTTCCCGGGGCACAGTATTCCACAATCTAAACAGATGTCATGTTCCCAGGCCACAGTTTTCCAGAATCACGCCTCAGTCATGTTCCCAGGCCACAGGGATCCAGAATCAAACCGATTTCATGTTCCCAGGCAACAGGGTACCGGAATCCAAACCGATATCATGTTCCCAGGCCACAGGATTCCACACTCTAACATCAGTCTTGTTCCCAGGCCAATGGTATCCAGAATCAAACCTCAGTCATATTCCCAGGCCACATGGTTCCAGAATCAAACCTCAGTCGTGTTCCCAGGACACAGGGTTCCAGAATAAAACCTCAGTCATGTTCCCTGGACACAGGTTCCAGAAATAAAATCCCAGTCATGTTCCCAGGCCACAGGGTTCCACAATTAAACCTCAGTCATATTCCCAGGCCAGAGTGTTCCACAATCAAACCTAAGTCATCTTGCCAAGCCACAGGGTTCCACCATCAAACCTCAGTCATGTTGCCAGGCCACAGGGTTCCACCATCAAGCCTCACTCATGTTCCCAAGCCTGAGGGATCCACTCTGAAACCTCAATCAGGTTGCCAGGCCACAGGTGTCAACCATCAAACCTCAGTCATGTTCCCAGTAAACCGGGCTCCAGAATCAAACCAATGTCAAGTTCCCACGCCACGGGGTTCCAGTATCAGGCCTCAGTCATGTTCCTCGTGCACAGGGTGCCACAATCAAACCTCAGTCATGTTGCCAGAGCACAGCGTTCCAGAATCAAACCTCAGTCTTGTTCCCAGGACACAGGTTTCCAGAATCATCCCGATATCATGTTCCCTGGCCACAGTCTTCCAGAATCAAACCTCAGTCTTGTTGCCAGGCCACAGGTTTCCACCATCAAACCTCAGGCATTTTCCCAGGACACAGGGTTCCAGAATCAAACCGTTCTCATTTTCCCAGGCCACAGGGTTCCAGAAACAAACTGTTCTCATGTTCCCAGGCCACAGGGTTCCAGAATCTACCGATGTCATGTTCCCAGGCCACAGGGTTCCAGAATCAATCCTCAGTTATGTTCCCAGGATACAGGGTTCCAGAATAAAACCTCAGTCGTGTACCCAATCCACAGGGTTCCAGAACCAAGGCTCAGTCAGGTTCCCGGGGCACAGTATTCCACAATCTAAACAGATGTCATGTTCCCAGGCCACAGGGTTCCAGAATCAATCCTCAGTTATGTTCCCAGGATACAGGGTTCCAGAATAAAACCTCAGTCGTGTACCCAATCCACAGGGTTCCAGAACCAAGGCTCAGTCAGGTTCCCGGGGCACAGTATTCCACAATCTAAACAGATGTCATGTTCCCAGGCCACAGGGTTCCAGAATCAATCCTCAGTTATGTTCCCAGGATACAGGGTTCCAGAATAAAACCTCAGTCGTGTACCCAATCCACAGGGTTCCAGAACCAAGGCTCAGTCAGGTTCCCGGGGCACAGTATTCCACAATCTAAACAGATGTCATGTTCCCAGGCCACAGTTTTCCAGAATCACGCCTCAGTCATGTTCCCAGGCCACAGGGATCCAGAATCAAACCGATTTCATGTTCCCAGGCAACAGGGTACCGGAATCCAAACCGATATCATGTTCCCAGGCCACAGGATTCCACACTCTAACATCAGTCTTGTTCCCAGGCCAATGGTATCCAGAATCAAACCTCAGTCATATTCCCAGGCCACATGGTTCCAGAATCAAACCTCAGTCGTGTTCCCAGGACACAGGGTTCCAGAATAAAACCTCAGTCATGTTCCCTGGACACAGGTTCCAGAAATAAAATCCCAGTCATGTTCCCAGGCCACAGGGTTCCACAATTAAACCTCAGTCATATTCCCAGGCCAGAGTGTTCCACAATCAAACCTAAGTCATCTTGCCAAGCCACAGGGTTCCACCATCAAACCTCAGTCATGTTGCCAGGCCACAGGGTTCCACCATCAAGCCTCACTCATGTTCCCAAGCCTGAGGGATCCACTCTGAAACCTCAATCAGGTTGCCAGGCCACAGGTGTCAACCATCAAACCTCAGTCATGTTCCCAGTAAACCGGGCTCCAGAATCAAACCAATGTCAAGTTCCCACGCCACGGGGTTCCAGTATCAGGCCTCAGTCATGTTCCTCGTGCACAGGGTGCCACAATCAAACCTCAGTCATGTTGCCAGTCCTCAGGTTTCTGCCATCAAACCTCAGTCAAGTTCCCATGCCACAGGGTTCCAGAATCAAGCCTCAGTCATTTTGCCAGGCCAGAGTGTTCCAACATCAAACCTCAGTCATGATCCCAGGCCACATGTTTCCACAATGAAACCTCAGTCATTTTCCCAAGCCAAAGGTTTCCAGAATCAAACCTCAGTCATATTCCCAGGACACATGGTTCCAGAATCAAACCTCACTCATATTCCCAGGACACAGGGTTCCAGAATCAAACCTCAGTCATATTCCCTGGACACAGGTTTCAAAAATAAATCCCCAGTCATATTCCCAGACCACAGGGTTCCAGAATCAAGCCTCACTCATATTCCCAGGACACAGGGTTCCACCATTAAGCCTCAGTCATGTTTCCAGGCCAGAGTGTTCCACAATCAAACCTAAGTCATCTTACCAGGACACAGGGTTCCACCGTCAATCCTCCGTCATATTCCCAGGCCACTGGTTTCCAGAATCAAACCGATTTCATGTTCCCAGGCAACAGGGTACGAGAATCCAAACCGATGTCATGTTCCCTGTAATCAGGGTTCCACCATCAAACCTCAGTCCTGTTGCCAGGCCACAGGGTTCCACCATCAAGCCTCAGTCATGTTCCGAAGCACCAGGGTTCCACAATCAAACCTCAGTCCTGTTGCCAGACCACAGGGTTCAACCATCAAACCTCAGTCATGTTCCCAGGAAACAGGGTTGCAGAATCAAACCAATGGCATATTCTCAGACCACGGGGTTCCAGTATCAGGCCTCAGCCATGTTCCCAGTGCACAGGGTTCCACCATCAAACCTCAGTCATGTTGATAGTCCACAGGTTTCTACGATCAAACCACGTTCAAGTTCCCAGGCCACAGGGTTCCAGAATCAAGCCTCAGTCATTTTGCCAGGCCAGAGTGTTCCACCATCAAACCTCAGTCATGATCCCAGGCCACATGTTTCCACAATGAAACCTCAGTCATTTTCCCACGCCAGAGGTTTCCAGAATCAAACCTCAGTCATATTTCCAGGACACATGGTTCCAGAATCAAACCTGAGTCATGTTCGCAGGCCGCAGGTTTCAACAATAAAACCTCAGTCATGTTCCCATGACACAGGGTTCCAGAATCAAACCTCAGTCCTGTTCCCAGGACACAGGTTTCCAGAATCAACCCGATATCATGTTCCCTGGCCACAGTCTTCCATAATCAAACCGCAGGCATGTTTCCAGGCCACAGGGTTCAACCATCAAACCTCAGTCATGTTCCCTGTAAACAGGGCTCCAGAATCAAACCAATGTCATGTTCTCACGCCCCGGGGTTCCAGTATCAGGCCTCAGCCATCTTCCCAGGCCACAGGGTTCTAGAATCAAACTCTTCTCATATTCCCAGGCCACAGGGTTCCAGAATCCGACGATGTCATGCTCCCAGGCCAGAAGATTCCGGAATCAATCCCCAGTTATGTTCCCAGGCTACAGGGTTCCAGAATCAACCCGATATCATGTTCCCTAGCCACAGTCTTCCAGAATCAAACCTCAGTCATGTTGCCAGGCCACAGGTTTCCACCATCAAACCTCAGGCATGTTCCCAGGCCACAGGGTTCCGGAATCAAATCGTTCTCATGTTCCCAGGCCACAGGGTTCCAGAATCAATCCTCAGTTATGTTCCCAGGCTACAGGGTTGCAGAATAAAACCTCAGTCATTTTCCCAGTCCACAGGGTTCCAGAACCAAGGCTCAGTCAGTTTCCCGGGGCACAGTATTACACAATCTAAACAGATGTCATATTCCCGGCCACAGTTTTCAAGAATTACGCCTCAGTCATGTTACCAGGCCACAGGGATCCAGAATCAAACCTCAGTCATATTCCCAGGCCATAGGTTTCCAGAATTAAACCGATTTCATGTTCCCAGGCAACAGGGTACCAGAATCCAAACCGATGTCATGTTCCCAGGCCACAGGATTCCACACTCTAACATCAGTCATCTCCCCAGGCCAATGGTTTCCAGAATCAAACCTCAGTCATATTCCCAGGCCACATGGTTCCAGAATCAAACCTCAGTCGTGTTCCCAGGACACAGGGTTCCAGAATAAAACCTCAGTCATGTTTCCTGGACACAGGTTTCAGAAATAAAATACCAGTCATGTTCCCAGGCCACAGGGTTCCACAATTAAACCTCTGTCATATTCCCAGGCCAGAGGGTTCCACAATCAAACCTCAGTCCTGTTGGCAGGCCACGGTTCCACCATCAAGCCTCAGTCATGTGCCCAGGCCAGAGTGTTCCACAATCAAACCTAAGTCATCTTGCCAAGCCACAGGGTTCAACCATCACACCTCAGTCATGTTCCCAGTAAACAGGGTTCCAGAATCAAACCAATGTCATGTTCCCACGCCCCGGGGTTCCAGTATCAGGCCTCAGTCATGTTCCCCGTGCACAGGGTTCCACAATCAAAAGTCAGTCATGTTGCCAGTCCACAGGTTTCTGCCATTAAACCTCAGTCAAGTTGCCAGGCCACAGGTTTCCAGAATCAAGCCTCAGTCATTTTGCCAGGCCAGAGTGTTCCACCATCAAACCTCAATCATGATCCCAGGCCACATGTTTCCACAATGAAACCTCAGTCATTTTCCCAGGCCAAAGGTTTCCAGAATCAAACCTCAGTCATATTCCCAGGTCACATGGTTCCAGAATCAAACCTGAGTCATGATCGCAGGCCACAGGTTTCAACAATCACACCTCAGTCATTTTACCAGGACACAGGTGTCCAGAATCAAACCTCAGTCATGTTCCCAGGGAAAAGGCTTCTAGAAACAAACCTCAGTCATATTCCCAGAGCACAGCGTTCCAGAATCAAACCTCAGTCTTGTTCCCAGGACACAGGTTTCCAGAATCATCCCGATATCATGTTCCCTGGCCACAGTCTTCCAGAATCAAACCTCAGTCTTGTTGCCAGGCCACAGGTTTCCACCATCAAACCTCAGGCATTTTCCCAGGACACAGGGTTCCAGAATCAAACCGTTCTCATTTTCCCAGGCCACAGGGTTCCAGAAACAAACTGTTCTCATGTTCCCAGGCCACAGGGTTCCAGAATCTACCGATGTCATGTTCCCAGGCCACAGGGTTCCAGAATCAATCCTCAGTTATGTTCCCAGGATACAGGGTTCCAGAATAAAACCTCAGTCGTGTACCCAATCCACAGGGTTCCAGAACCAAGGCTCAGTCAGGTTCCCGGGGCACAGTATTCCACAATCTAAACAGATGTCATGTTCCCAGGCCACAGTTTTCCAGAATCACGCCTCAGTCATGTTCCCAGGCCACAGGGATCCAGAATCAAACCGATTTCATGTTCCCAGGCAACAGGGTACCGGAATCCAAACCGATATCATGTTCCCAGGCCACAGGATTCCACACTCTAACATCAGTCTTGTTCCCAGGCCAATGGTATCCTGAATCAAACCTCAGTCATATTCCCAGGCCACATGGTTCCAGAATCAAACCTCAGTCGTGTTCCCAGGACACAGGGTTCCAGAATAAAACCTCAGTCATGTTCCCTGGACACAGGTTCCAGAAATAAAATCCCAGTCATGTTCCCAGGCCACAGGGTTCCACAATTAAACCTCAGTCATATTCCCAGGCCAGAGTGTTCCACAATCAAACCTAAGTCATCTTGCCAAGCCACAGGGTTCCACCATCAAACCTCAGTCATGTTGCCAGGCCACAGGGTTCCACCATCAAGCCTCACTCATGTTCCCAAGCCTGAGGGATCCACTCTGAAACCTCAATCAGGTTGCCAGGCCACAGGTGTCAACCATCAAACCTCAGTCATGTTCCCAGTAAACCGGGCTCCAGAATCAAACCAATGTCAAGTTCCCACGCCACGGGGTTCCAGTATCAGGCCTCAGTCATGTTCCTCGTGCACAGGGTGCCACAATCAAACCTCAGTCATGTTGCCAGTCCTCAGGTTTCTGCCATCAAACCTCAGTCAAGTTCCCATGCCACAGGGTTCCAGAATCAAGCCTCAGTCATTTTGCCAGGCCAGAGTGTTCCAACATCAAACCTCAGTCATGATCCCAGGCCACATGTTTCCACAATGAAACCTCAGTCATTTTCCCAAGCCAAAGGTTTCCAGAATCAAACCTCAGTCATATTCCCAGGACACATGGTTCCAAAATCAAACCTGAGTCATGTTCGCAGGCCACAGGTTTCAGCAATGAAACCTCAGTCATGTTCCCATGACACACGTGTCCAGAATCATACCTCAGTCATGTTCCCAGGGAACAGGCTTCCAGAAACAAACCTAAGTCATGTTCCCCAGGCACAGGGTTCCAGAATCAAACCTCAGTGTTGTTCCCAGGACACAGGTTTCCAGAATCAACCCGATATCATGTTCCCTAGCCACAGTCTTCCAGAATCAAACCTCAGTCATGTTGCCAGGCCACAGGTTTCCACCATCAAACCTCAGGCATGTTCCCAGGCCACAGGGTTCCGGAATCAAATCGTTCTCATGTTCCCAGGACACAGGGTTCCAGAGTCAATCCTCAGTTATCTTCCCAGGCTACAGGGTTGCAGAATAAAACCTCAGTCATTTTCCCAGTCCACAGGGTTCCAGAACCAAGGCTCACTCAGGTTCCCGGGGCACAGTATTCCACAATCTAAACAGATGTCATGTTCCCAGGCCACAGGGTTCCAGAATCAACCCTCAGTTATATTCCCAGGCTACAGCGTTCCAGAATAAAACCTCACTCATGTTCCCAGTCCACAGGGTCCAGAACCAAGGCTCAGTCAGTTTCCCGGGGCACAGTATTACACAATCTAAACAGATGTCTTGTTCCCGGCCACAGTTTTCAAGAATTACGCCTCAGTCATGTTACCAGGCCACAGGGATCCAGAATCAAACCTCAGTCATATTCCCAGGCCACAGGTTTCCAGAATTAAAACGATTTCTTGTTCCCAGGCAACAGGGTAGCAGAATCCAAACCGATGTCATGTTCCCAGGCCACAGGATTCCACACTCTATCATCAGTCATCTTCCCAGGCCAATGTTTTCCAGAATCAAGCCTCAGTCATATTCCCAGGCCACATGGTTCCAGAATCAAACCTCAGTCGTGTTCCCAGGACTCAGGGTTCCAGAATAAAACCTCAGTCATGTTCCCTGGACACAGGTTTCAGAAATAAAATCCCAGTCATGTTCCCAAGCAACAGGGTTCCACAATTAAACCTCAGTCATATTCCCAGGCCAGAGGGTTCCACAATCAAACCTCTGTCCTGTTGCCAGGCCACGGTTCCACCATCAAGCCTCAGTCATGTTCCCAGGCCAGAGAGTTCCACAATCAAACCTAATTCATCTTGCCAAGCCACAGGGTTCCACCATCAATCCTCAATCATATTCCGAGGCCCTGGTTTCCAGAATCAAACCGATTTCATGTTCCCAGGCAACAGGGTACCAGAATCCAAACCGATGTCATGTTCCCTGTAATCAGGGTTCCACCATCAAACCTCAGTCCTGTTGCCAGGCCACTCGATTCAACCACCAAACCTCAGTCATGTTCCCAGGAAACAGGGTTCCAGAATCAAGCCAATGGCATGTTCGCAGACCACGGGGTTCCAGTATCAGGCCTCAGCCATGTTCCCAGTGCACAGGGTTCCACCATCAAACCTCAGTCATGTTGACAGTCCACAGGTTTCTGCCATCAAACCACATTCAACTTCCCAGGCCACAGGGTTCCAGAATCAAGCCTCAGGTATGTTGCCAGGCCACAGGGTACCACCATCAAACCTCAGTCATGTTCCCAGGCCACAGGTTTCCTCCATCAAACCTCAATCATATTCCCAGGACACAGGATTCCAGAATCAAACCAATGTCAAATACCCAGGCCATGGGTTTCCAGTACCAGGCCTCAGTCATGTTTCCAGGGCACAGGGTTCCACAATCAAACCTCAGTTATGTTGCCAGTACACAGGTTTCTGCCATCAAACCTCAGTCAAGTTCCAAGGCCACAGATTTCCAGAGTCAAACCTCAGTCATATTCCCAGGACACATGTTTCCAGAATCAAACCTCACTCATGTTCTCAGGACACAGGGTTCCAGAATCAATCCTCAGTCATGTTCCCTGGACACAGGTTTCAAACATAAAACCCCAGTCATGTTCCCAGGCCACAGTGTTCCAGAATCAAGCCTCACTCATATTCCCAGGCCACAGGGCTCCACAATTAAACCTCAGTCATATTCCCAGGCCAGAGGTTTCGACAATCAAACCTCAGTCCTGTTGCCAGGCCACGGTTCCACCATCAAGCCTCAGTCATGTTGCCAGGACATATGGTACCACATCAAACCTCAGTCATGTACCCAGGCCACATTTTTCCAGAATAAAAACGATTTCATGTTCCCAGGCAACAGGGTACCAGAATCCAAACCAATGTCATGTTCCCTGTAATCAGGGTTCCACCATCAAACCACAGTCCTGTGGCCAGGCCACAGGGTTCAACCATCATACCTCAGTCATGTTGCCAGGCAACAGGGTTCAACCATCAAACCTCAGTCATGTTTTAGGGAAACAGGGTTCCAGAATCAGACCAATGGCATGTTCCCAGGCCACGGGGTTCCAGTATCAGGCCTCAGTCATGTTCCCAGGCCACAGGATTCCACAATCTAACATCAGTCATGTTCCCAGACCAATGGTTTCCAGAATGAAACCTCAATCATGTCCCCAGGACACAAGGTGCCAGAATCAAACCAATGTCAAGTTCCCAGGCCATGGATTTCCAGTACCAGGCCACAGTCATGTTTCCCGGTCACAGGGTTCCACAATCACACCTCAGTCATGTTGCCAGTCCACAGGTTTCTGCCATCAAACCTCAGTCAAGATCCCAGGCCACAAGTTTCCAGAACCAAGCCTCAGTCAGTTTCCCAGGGCACAGTATTCCACAATCTAAACAGATGTCATGTTCCCAAGTCACAGGTTTCCAGAATCACGCCTCAGTCATGTTCCCAGGACACAGGGTTCCAGAATCAAACCTCAGTCATGTTGCCAGGCCATATGGTACACGCATCAAACCTCAGTCATATTCCCAAACCACAGTTTTCCAAAATCAACCGATTTCATGTTCCCAGGCAACAGGGTACCAGAATCCAAACCGATGTCATGTTCCCAGGCCACACGATTCCACAATCTAACATCAGTCATGTTCCCAGGCCAATGGTTTCCAGGATCAAACCTCAGTCATATTCCCAAGCCACATGGTTCCAGAATCAAACCTCACTCATATTGCCAGGACACAGGGTTCCAGAATCAAACCTCAGTCATATTCCCTGGACACAGGTTTCAAAAATAAATCCGCAGTCATATTCCAAGACCACAGGGTTCCAGAATCAAGCCTCACTCATATTCCCAGGACACAGGGTTCCACAATTAAACCTCAGTCATATTCCCAGGCCAGAGGGTTCCACAATCAAACCTCAGTCCTGTTGCCAGGCCACGGTTCCACCATCAAGCCTCAGTCATGTTCTCAGGCCAGAGTGTTCCACAATCAAACCTAAGTCATCTTACCAGGCCACAGGGTTCCACCGTCAATCCTCCGTCATATTCGCAGGCCACTGGTTTCCAGAATCAAACCGATTTCATGTTCCCAGGCAACAGGGTACGAGAATCCAAACAGATGTCATGTTCCCTGTAATCAGGGTTCCACCATCAAACCTCCCTCCTGTTGCCAGGCCACAGGGTTCCACCATCAAGCCTCAGTCATGTTCCGAAGCACCAGGGTTCCACAATCAAACCTCAGTCCTGTTGCCAGGCCACAGGGTTCAACCATCAAACCTAAGTCATGTTCCCAGGAAACAGGGTTGCAGAATCAAACCAATGGCATATTCCCAGACCACGGGGTTCCAGTATCAGGCCTCAGCCATGTTCCCAGTGCACAGGGTTCCACCATCAAACCTCAGTCATGTTGATAGTCCACAGGTTTCTGCGATCAAACCACGTTCAAGTTCCCAGGCCACAGGGTTCCAGAATCAAGCCTCAGTCATTTTGCCAGGCCATAGTGTTCCACCATCAAACCTCAGTCATGATCTCAGGCCACATGTTTCCACAATGAAACCTCAGTCATTTTCCCACGCCAGAGGTTTCCAGAATCAAACCTCAGTCATATTTCCAGGACACATGGTTCCAGAATCAAACCTGAGTCATGTTCGCAGGTCGCAGGTTTCAACAATCAAACCTCAGTCATGTTCCCATGACACAGGGTCCCAGAATCAAACCTCAGTCTTGTTCCCAGGACACAGGTTTCCAGAATCAACCCGATATCATGTTCCCTGGCCACAGTCTTCCAAAATAAAACCTCAGTCATGTAGCCAGGCCACAGGTTTCCACCATCAAACCTCAGTTATCTTCCCAGTAAACAGGGCTTCAGAATCAAACCAATGTCATGTTCCCACGCCACGGGGTTCCAGTATCAGGCCTCAGCCATCTTCCCAGGCCACAGGGTTCCACAATCAAACCTCAGTCCTGTAGCCAGACCACGGTTCCAACATCAAGCCTCAGTCATGTTCCCAGGCCAGAGTTTTCCACAATCAAACCTAAGTCATCTTGCCAAGCCACAGGGTTCCACCATCAAACTTCAGTTATGTTGCCAGGCCACAGGGTTCCACCATCACACCTCAGTCATGTTCCCAGTAAACAGGGCTCCAGAATCAAACCAATGTCATGTTCCCACACCACGGGGTCCCAGTATCAGGCCTCAGTCATGTTGCCCGTGCACAGGGTTCCACAATCAAACCTCAGTCATGTTGCCAGTCCACAGGTTTCTGCCATCAAACCTCAGTCAAGTTGCCAGGCCACAGGGTTCCAGAATCAAGCCTCAGTCATTTTGCCAGGCCAGAGTGTTCCACCATCAAACCTCAGTCATGATCCCAGGCCACATGTTTCCACAATGAAACCTCAGTCATTTTCCCAGCCCAAAGGTTTCCAGAATCAAACATCAGTCATATTCCCAGGACACATGGTTCCAGAATCAAACCTGAGTCATGTTCGCAGGCCACAGGTTTCAACAATCAAACCTCAGTCATGATCCCAGGACACAGGTTTCCAGAATCAAACCTCAGTCATTTTCCCAGGTAACATGCTTCCAGAAACAAACCTAAGTCATGTTCCCAGGCCACAGGATTCCAGAATCAAACCTCAGTCTTGTTCCCAGGACACAGGTTTCCAGAATCAACCCGATATCATGTTCCCTGGTCACAGTCTTCCAGAATCAAACCTCAGTCATGTTGCCAGGCCACAGGTTTCCACCATCAAACCTCAGAAATGTTCCCTGGCCACAGGGTTCCAGAACCAAGGCTCAGTCAGGTTCCCCGGGTCAGTATTCCACAATCTAAACAGATGTCATGTTCCCAGGCCACAGTTTTCAAGAATCACGCCTCAGTCATGTTCCCAGGCCACAAGGAACCAGAATCAAACTTCAGTCATGTTGCCAGGCCATAGGGTAGCACCATCAAACCTCAGCCATATTCCCAGGCCACAGGTTTCCAGAATCAAACGGATTTCATGTTCCCAGGCAACAGGGTACCAGAATCCAAACCGATGTCATGTTCCCAGGCAACAGGATTCCACACTCTAACATCAGTCATCTTCCCAGGCCAATGGTTTCCAGAATCAAACCTCAGTCATATTCCCAGGCCACATGGTTCCAGAATCAAACCTCAGTTGTGTTCCCAGGACACAGGGTTCCAGAATCACACCTCAGTCATATCCCAGGACACATATTTCCAGAATCAAACCTCACCCATGTTCTCAGGACACAGGGTTCCAGAATCAAACCTCAGTCATGTTCCCTGGACACAGGTTTCAAAAATAAAACCCCAGTCATGTTCCCAGGCCACAGGGTTCCTGAATCAAGCCTCATTCATATTCCCAGGCCACAGGGTTCCACAATTAAACCTCAGTCATGTTCCCAGGCCAGAGTGTTCCACAATCAAACCTATGTCATCTTGCCAGGCCACAGGTTTCCACCATCAATCCTCAGTCCTGTTGCCAGGCCACAGGTTTCCACCATCAATCCTCAGTCATGTTCCCAAGCATGAGGGTTCCACAATCAAACCTCTGTCATGTTGCCAGGCCACAGGGTTCAGCCATCAAACCTCAGTCATATTCCCAGGAAACAGGGTTCCAGAATCAAGCCAATGGCATGTTCCCAGACTAGAGGGTTCAAGTATCAGGCCTCAGCCATGTTCCCAGTGCAGAGGGTTCCACCATCAAACCTCAGTCATGGTGACAGTCCACAGGTTTCTGCGATCAAACCACATTCAAGTTCCCAGGCCACAGGGTTCCAGAATCAAGCCTCAGGTATGTTGGAAGGCCACAGGGTACCACCATCAAACCTCAGTCATGTTCCCAGGCCACAGGGTTCCTCCATCAAACATCAATCATGTTCCCAGGACACAGGATTCCAAAATCAAACCAATGTCAAGTTCCCAGGCCATGGGTTTCCAGTACCAGGCCTCAGTCATGTTTCCAGGGCACAGGGTTCCACAATCAAACCTCAGTTATGTTGCCAGTACACAGGTTTCTGCCATCAAACCTCAGTCAAGTTCCCAGGCCACAGATTTCCAGAATCAAACCTCAGTCATATTCCCAGGACACATGTTTCCAGAATCAAACTTCACTCATGTTCTCAGGACACAGGGTTCCACAATCAAACCTCAGTCCTGTTGCCAGGCCATGGTTACACCATCAATCCTCAATCATGTTCCCAGGCCAGAGTGTTCCACAATCAAACCTAAGTCATCTTGCCAGGCCACAGGTTTCCACCATCAATCCTCAGTCATGTTCCCAGGCCACAGGATTCCACAATCTAACATCAGTCATGTTCCCAGACCAATGGTTTCCAGAATCAAACCTCAATCATGTCCCCAGGACACAGGGTGCCAGAATCAAACCAATGTCAAGTTCCCAGGCCATGGGTTTCCAGTACTAGGCCTCAATCATGTTTGCAGAGCACAGGGTTCCACAATCAAACCTCAGTCATGTTGCCAGTCCACAGGTTTCTGCCATCAAACCTCAGTCAGGTTCCCAGGCCACAGATTTCCAGAATCAAACCTCAGTCATATTCCCAGGACACATGTTTCCAGAATCAAACCTCACTCATGTTCTCAGGACACAGGGTTCCAGAATCAAACCTCAGTCATGTTCCCTGGACACAGGTTTCAAAAATAAAACCCCAGTCATGTTCCCAGGCCACAGGGTTCCTGAATCAAGCCTCACTCATATTCCCAGGCCACAGGGTTCCACAATTAAACCTCAGTCATGTTCCCAGGCCAGAGTGTTCCACAATCAAACCTATGTCATCTTGCCAGGCCACAGGTTTCCACCATCAAACCTCAGTCCTGTTGCCAGGCCACAGGGTTCCACCATCAAGCTTCAGTTATATTCCCAGGAAACAGGGTTCCAGAATCAAGCCAATGGCATGTTCCCAGACCACAGGGTTCAAGTATCAGGCCTCAGCCATGTTCCCAGTGCACAGGGTTCCACCATCAAACCTCAGTCATGGTGACAGTCCACAGGTTTCTGCGATCAAACCACATTCAAGTTGCCAGGCCTCAGGGTTCCAGAATCAAGCCTCAGGTATGTTGGCAGGCCACAGGGTACCACCATCAAACCTCAGTCATGTTCCCAGGCCACAGGGTTCCTCCATCAAACCTCAATCATGTTCGCAGGACACAGGATTCCAAAATCAAACCAATGTCAAGTTCCCAGGCCATGGGTTTCCAGTACCAGGCCTCAGTCATGTTTCCAGGGCACAGGGTTCCACAATCAAACCTCAGTTATGTTGCCAGTACACAGGTTTCTGCCATCAAACCTCAGTCAAGTTCCCAGGCCACAGATTTCCAGAATCAAACCGCAGTCATATTCCCAGGACACATGTTTCCAGAATCAAACCTCACTCATGTTCTCAGGACACAGGGTTCCAGAATCAAACCTCAGTCATGTTCCCTGGACACAGGTTTCAAAAATAAAACCCCAGTCATGTTCCCAGGCCACAGGGTTCCTGAATCAAGCCTCATTCATATTCCCAGGCCACAGGGTTCCACAATTAAACCTCAGTCATATTGCCAGGCCAGAGGGTTCCACAATCAAACCTCAGTCCTGTTGTCAGGCCACGTTTCCACCATCAAGCCTCAGTCATGTTCCCAGGCCAGAGAGTTCCACAATCAAACCTATGTCATCTTGCCAGGCCACAGGTTTCCACTATCAATCCTCAGTCCTGTTGACAGGCCACAGGGTTCCACCATTAAGCCGTTGTCATGTTCCCAAACCTGAGGTTTCCACAATCAAACCTCAGTCCTCTTGCCAGACCACGGTTCCACCATCAAACCTCAGTCATGTTCCCTGGACACAGGTTTCAAAAATAAAATCCCAGTCATGTTCCCAGGCCACAGGGTTCCAGAATCAAGCCTCACTCATATTCCCAGGCCACAGGGCTCCACAATTAAACCTCAGTCATATTCCCAGGCCAGAGGTTTCGACAATCAAACCTCAGTCCTGTTGCCAGGCCACGGTTCCACCATTAAGCCTCAGTCATGTTGCCAGGACATATGGTACCACATCAAACCTCAGTCATGTACCCAGGCCACATTTTTCCAGAATAAAAACGATTTCATGTTCCCAGGCAACAGGGTACCAGTATCCAAACCGATGTCACGTTCCCAGGCCACAGGTTTCCACCATCAAACCTCAGTCCTGGTACCAGGCCACAGGGTTCCACCATCAAGCCTCAGTCATGTTCCCAAACCTGAGGGTTCCACAATCAATCCTCAGTTATGTTCCCAGGCTCCAGGGTTCTAGAATAAAACCTCAGTCATGTTCGCCGTCCACAGGTTTACAGAACCAAGCCTCAGTCAGGTTCGCAGGGCACAGTATTCCGCAACCTAAACAAATGTCATGTTCCCAGGCCTCAGGGATCCAGAATCAAACATCAGTCATGTTCCCAGGCCAATGGTTTCCAGGATCAAACCTCAGTCATATTCCCAGGCCACATGGTTCCAGAATCAAACCTCACTCATATTCCCAGGACACAGGGTTCCAGAATCAAACCTCAGTCATATTCCCTGGACACAGGTTTCAAAAATAAATCCCCAGTCATATTCCCAGACCACAGGGTTCCAGAATCAAGCCTCACTCATATTCCCAGGACACAGGGTTCCACCATTAAGCCTCAGTCATGTTTCCAGGCCAGAGTGTTCCACAATCAAACCTAAGTCATCTTACCAGGACACAGGGTTCCACCGTCAATCCTCCGTCATATTCCCAGGCCACTGGTTTCCAGAATCAAACCGATTTCATGTTCCCAGGCAACAGGGTACGAGAATCCAAACCGATGTCATGTTCCCTGTAATCAGGGTTCCACCATCAAACCTCAGTCCTGTTGCCAGGCCACAGGGTTCCACCATCAAGCCTCAGTCATGTTCCGAAGCACCAGGGTTCCACAATCAAACCTCAGTCCTGTTGCCAGACCACAGGGTTCAACCATCAAACCTCAGTCATGTTCCCAGGAAACAGGGTTGCAGAATCAAACCAATGGCATATTCTCAGACCACGGGGTTCCAGTATCAGGCCTCAGCCATGTTCCCAGTGCACAGGGTTCCACCATCAAACCTCAGTCATGTTGATAGTCCACAGGTTTCTGCGATCAAACCACGTTCAAGTTCCCAGGCCACAGGGTTCCAGAATCAAGCCTCAGTCATTTTGCCAGGCCAGAGTGTTCCACCATCAAACCTCAGTCATGATCCCAGGCCACATGTTTCCACAATGAAACCTCAGTCATTTTCCCACGCCAGAGGTTTCCAGAATCAAACCTCAGTCATATTTCCAGGATACATGATTCCAGAATCAAACCTGAGTCATGTTCGCAGGCCGCAGGTTTCAACAATAAAACCTCAGTCATGTTCCCATGACACAGGGTTCCAGAATCAAACCTCAGTCTTGTTCCCAGGACACAGGTTTCCAGAATCAACCCGATATCATGTTCCCTGGCCACAGTCTTCCATAATCAAACCGCAGGCATGTTTCCAGGCCACAGGGTTCAACCATCAAACCTCAGTCATGTTCCCTGTAAACAGGGCTCCAGAATCAAACCAATGTCATGTTCTCACGGCCCGGGGTTCCAGTATCAGGCCTCAGCCATCTTCCCAGGCCACAGGGTTCTAGAATCAAACTCTTCTCATATTCCCAGGCCACAGGGTTCCAGAATCCGACGATGTCATGCTCCCAGGCCAGAAGATTCCGGAATCAATCCCCAGTTATGTTCCCAGGCTACAGGGTTCCAGAATCAACCCGATATCATGTTCCCTAGCCACAGTCTTCCAGAATCAAACCTCAGTCATGTTGCCAGGCCACAGGTTTCCACCATCAAACCTCAGGCATGTTCCCAGGCCACAGGGTTCCGGAATCAAATCGTTCTCATGTTCCCAGGCCACAGCGTTCCAGAATCAATCCTCAGTTATGTTCCCAGGCTACAGGGTTCCAGAATAAAACCTCAGTCATATTCCCAGTCCACAGGGTTCCAGAACCAAGGCTCACTCAGGTTCCCGGGGCACAGTATTCCACAATCTAAACAGATGTCATGTTCCCAGGCCACAGTTTTCCAGAATCACGCCTCAGTCATGTTCCCAGGCCACAGGGATACAGAATCAAACCGATTTCATGTTCCCAGGCAACAGGGTACCGGAATCCAAACCGATATCATGTTCCCAGGCCACAGGATTCCACACTCTAACATCAGTCTTCTTCCCAGGCCAATGGTATCCAGAATCAAACCTCAGTCATATTCCCAGGCCACATGGTTCCAGAATCAAACCTCAGTCGTGTTCCCAGGACACAGGGTTCCAGAATAAAACCTCAGTCATGTTCCCTGGACACAGGTTCCAGAAATAAAATCCCAGTCATGTTCCCAGGCCACAGGGTTCCACAATTAAACCTCAGTCATATTCCCAGGCCAGAGTGTTCCACAATCAAACCTAAGTCATCTTGCCAAGCCACAGGGTTCCACCATCAAACCTCAGTCATGTTGCCAGGCCACAGGGTTCCACCATCAAGCCTCACTCATGTTCCCAAGCCTGAGGGATCCACTCTGAAACCTCAATCAGGTTGCCAGGCCACAGGGTTCTACCATCAAACCTCAGTCATGTTCCCAGTAAACAGGGCTCCAGAATCAAACCAATGTCATGTTCCCAAGCCAAGGGGTTCCAGTATGAGGCCTCAGTCATGTTCCCCGTGCAAAGGGTTCCACAATCAAACCTCAGTCATGTTGCCAGTCCTCAGGTTTCTGCCATCAAACCTCAGTCAAGTTCCCATGCCACAGGTTTCCAGAAAGAAGCCTCAGGTATGTTGCCAGGCCACAGGGAACCACCATCAAACCTCAGTCATGTTCCCAGGCCACAGGATTCCACAATCTAACATCAGTCATGTTCCCAGACCAATGGTTTCCAGAATCAAACCTCAGTCATGTCCCCAGGAAACAGGGTTCCAGAATCAAACCAATGTCAAGTTCCCAGGCCATGGGTTTCCAGTACCAGGCCTCAATCATGTTTGCAGGGCACAGGGTTCCACTATCAAACCTCAGTCATGTTGCCAGTCCACAGGTTTCTGCCATCAAACCTCAGTCAACTTTCCAGGCCACAGATTTCCAGAATCAAACCTCAGTCATATTTCCAGGACACATGTTTCCAGAATCAAACCGCAGTCATATTCCCAGGACACATGTTTCCAGAATCAAACCTCACTCATGTTCTCAGGACACAGGGTTCCAGAATCAAACCTCAGTCATGTTCCCTGGACACAGGTTTCAAAAATAAAACCCCAGTCATGTTCCCAGGCCACAGGGTTCCTGAATCAAGCCTCATTCATATTCCCAGGCCACAGGGTTCCACAATTAAACCTCAGTCATATTGCCAGGCCAGAGGGTTCCACAATCAAACCTCAGTCCTGTTGTCAGGCCACGTTTCCACCATCAAGCCTCAGTCATGTTCCCAGGCCAGAGAGTTCCACAATCAAACCTATGTCATCTTGCCAGGCCACAGGTTTCCACTATCAATCCTCAGTCCTGTTGACAGGCCACAGGGTTCCACCATTAAGCCGTTGTCATGTTCCCAAACCTGAGGTTTCCACAATCAAACCTCAGTCCTCTTGCCAGACCACGGTTCCACCATCAAACCTCAGTCATGTTCCCTGGACACAGGTTTCAAAAATAAAATCCCAGTCATGTTCCCAGGCCACAGGGTTCCAGAATCAAGCCTCACTCATATTCCCAGGCCACAGGGCTCCACAATTAAACCTCAGTCATATTCCCAGGCCAGAGGTTTCGACAATCAAACCTCAGTCCTGTTGCCAGGCCACGGTTCCACCATTAAGCCTCAGTCATGTTGCCAGGACATATGGTACCACATCAAACCTCAGTCATGTACCCAGGCCACATTTTTCCAGAATAAAAACGATTTCATGTTCCCAGGCAACAGGGTACCAGTATCCAAACCGATGTCACGTTCCCAGGCCACAGGTTTCCACCATCAAACCTCAGTCCTGGTACCAGGCCACAGGGTTCCACCATCAAGCCTCAGTCATGTTCCCAAACCTGAGGGTTCCACAATCAATCCTCAGTTATGTTCCCAGGCTCCAGGGTTCTAGAATAAAACCTCAGTCATGTTCGCCGTCCACAGGTTTACAGAACCAAGCCTCAGTCAGGTTCGCAGGGCACAGTATTCCGCAACCTAAACAAATGTCATGTTCCCAGGCCTCAGGGATCCAGAATCAAACATCAGTCATGTTCCCAGGCCAATGGTTTCCAGGATCAAACCTCAGTCATATTCCCAGGCCACATGGTTCCAGAATCAAACCTCACTCATATTCCCAGGACACAGGGTTCCAGAATCAAACCTCAGTCATATTCCCTGGACACAGGTTTCAAAAATAAATCCCCAGTCATATTCCCAGACCACAGGGTTCCAGAATCAAGCCTCACTCATATTCCCAGGACACAGGGTTCCACCATTAAGCCTCAGTCATGTTTCCAGGCCAGAGTGTTCCACAATCAAACCTAAGTCATCTTACCAGGACACAGGGTTCCACCGTCAATCCTCCGTCATATTCCCAGGCCACTGGTTTCCAGAATCAAACCGATTTCATGTTCCCAGGCAACAGGGTACGAGAATCCAAACCGATGTCATGTTCCCTGTAATCAGGGTTCCACCATCAAACCTCAGTCCTGTTGCCAGGCCACAGGGTTCCACCATCAAGCCTCAGTCATGTTCCGAAGCACCAGGGTTCCACAATCAAACCTCAGTCCTGTTGCCAGACCACAGGGTTCAACCATCAAACCTCAGTCATGTTCCCAGGAAACAGGGTTGCAGAATCAAACCAATGGCATATTCTCAGACCACGGGGTTCCAGTATCAGTCCTCAGCCATGTTCCCAGTGCACAGGGTTCCACCATCAAACCTCAGTCATGTTGATAGTCCACAGGTTTCTGCGATCAAACCACGTTCAAGTTCCCAGGCCACAGGGTTCCAGAATCAAGCCTCAGTCATTTTGCCAGGCCAGAGTGTTCCACCATCAAACCTCAGTCATGATCCCAGGCCACATGTTTCCACAATGAAACCTCAGTCATTTTCCCACGCCAGAGGTTTCCAGAATCAAACCTCAGTCATATTTCCAGGACACATGGTTCCAGAATCAAACCTGAGTCATGTTCGCAGGCCGCAGGTTTCAACAATAAAACCTCAGTCATGTTCCCATGACACAGGGTTCCAGAATCAAACCTCAGTCCTGTTCCCAGGACACAGGTTTCCAGAATCAACCCGATATCATGTTCCCTGGCCACAGTCTTCCATAATCAAACCGCAGGCATGTTTCCAGGCCACAGGGTTCAACCATCAAACCTCAGTCATGTTCCCTGTAAACAGGGCTCCAGAATCAAACCAATGTCATGTTCTCACGGCCCGGGGTTCCAGTATCAGGCCTCAGCCATCTTCCCAGGCCACAGGGTTCTAGAATCAAACTCTTCTCATATTCCCAGGCCACAGGGTTCCAGAATCCGACGATGTCATGCTCCCAGGCCAGAAGATTCCGGAATCAATCCCCAGTTATGTTCCCAGGCTACAGGGTTCCAGAATCAACCCGATATCATGTTCCCTAGCCACAGTCTTCCAGAATCAAACCTCAGTCATGTTGCCAGGCCACAGGTTTCCACCATCAAACCTCAGGCATGTTCCCAGGCCACAGGGTTCCGGAATCAAATCGTTCTCATGTTCCCAGGCCACAGGGTTCCAGAATCAATCCTCAGTTATGTTCCCAGGCTACAGGGTTGCAGAATAAAACCTCAGTCATTTTCCCAGTCCACAGGGTTCCAGAACCAAGGCTCAGTCAGTTTCCCGGGGCACAGTATTACACAATCTAAACAGATGTCATATTCCCGGCCACAGTTTTCAAGAATTACGCCTCAGTCATGTTACCAGGCCACAGGGATCCAGAATCAAACCTCAGTCATATTCCCAGGCCATAGGTTTCCAGAATTAAACCGATTTCATGTTCCCAGGCAACAGGGTACCAGAATCCAAACCGATGTCATGTTCCCAGGCCACAGGATTCCACACTCTAACATCAGTCATCTCCCCAGGCCAATGGTTTCCAGAATCAAACCTCAGTCATATTCCCAGGCCACATGGTTCCAGAATCAAACCTCAGTCGTGTTCCCAGGACACAGGGTTCCAGAATAAAACCTCAGTCATGTTTCCTGGACACAGGTTTCAGAAATAAAATACCAGTCATGTTCCCAGGCCACAGGGTTCCACAATTAAACCTCTGTCATATTCCCAGGCCAGAGGGTTCCACAATCAAACCTCAGTCCTGTTGGCAGGCCACGGTTCCACCATCAAGCCTCAGTCATGTGCCCAGGCCAGAGTGTTCCACAATCAAACCTAAGTCATCTTGCCAAGCCACAGGGTTCAACCATCACACCTCAGTCATGTTCCCAGTAAACAGGGTTCCAGAATCAAACCAATGTCATGTTCCCACGCCCCGGGGTTCCAGTATCAGGCCTCAGTCATGTTCCCCGTGCACAGGGTTCCACAATCAAACCTCAGTCATGTTCCCAGGCCACAGGGTTCCAGAATTAAACCGATTTCATGTTCCCAGACAACAGGGTACCAGAATCCAAACCGATGTCATGTTCCCAGGCCACAGGGTTCCAGAATCAAGCCTCACTCATATTCCCAGGCCACAGGGCTCCACAATTAAACCTCAGTCATATTCCCAGGCCAGAGGTTTCGACAATCAAACCTCAGTCCTGTTGCCAGGCCACGGTTCCACCATTAAGCCTCAGTCATGTTGCCAGGACATATGGTACCACATCAAACCTCAGTCATGTACCCAGGCCACATTTTTCCAGAATAAAAACGATTTCATGTTCCCAGGCAACAGGGTACCAGTATCCAAACCGATGTCACGTTCCCAGGCCACAGGTTTCCACCATCAAACCTCAGTCCTGGTACCAGGCCACAGGGTTCCACCATCAAGCCTCAGTCATGTTCCCAAACCTGAGGGTTCCACAATCAATCCTCAGTTATGTTCCCAGGCTCCAGGGTTCTAGAATAAAACCTCAGTCATGTTCGCCGTCCACAGGTTTACAGAACCAAGCCTCAGTCAGGTTCGCAGGGCACAGTATTCCGCAACCTAAACAAATGTCATGTTCCCAGGCCTCAGGGATCCAGAATCAAACATCAGTCATGTTCCCAGGCCAATGGTTTCCAGGATCAAACCTCAGTCATATTCCCAGGCCACATGGTTCCAGAATCAAACCTCACTCATATTCCCAGGACACAGGGTTCCAGAATCAAACCTCAGTCATATTCCCTGGACACAGGTTTCAAAAATAAATCCCCAGTCATATTCCCAGACCACAGGGTTCCAGAATCAAGCCTCACTCATATTCCCAGGACACAGGGTTCCACCATTAAGCCTCAGTCATGTTTCCAGGCCAGAGTGTTCCACAATCAAACCTAAGTCATCTTACCAGGACACAGGGTTCCACCGTCAATCCTCCGTCATATTCCCAGGCCACTGGTTTCCAGAATCAAACCGATTTCATGTTCCCAGGCAACAGGGTACGAGAATCCAAACCGATGTCATGTTCCCTGTAATCAGGGTTCCACCATCAAACCTCAGTCCTGTTGCCAGGCCACAGGGTTCCACCATCAAGCCTCAGTCATGTTCCGAAGCACCAGGGTTCCACAATCAAACCTCAGTCCTGTTGCCAGACCACAGGGTTCAACCATCAAACCTCAGTCATGTTCCCAGGAAACAGGGTTGCAGAATCAAACCAATGGCATATTCTCAGACCACGGGGTTCCAGTATCAGGCCTCAGCCATGTTCCCAGTGCACAGGGTTCCACCATCAAACCTCAGTCATGTTGATAGTCCACAGGTTTCTGCGATCAAACCACGTTCAAGTTCCCAGGCCACAGGGTTCCAGAATCAAGCCTCAGTCATTTTGCCAGGCCAGAGTGTTCCACCATCAAACCTCAGTCATGATCCCAGGCCACATGTTTCCACAATGAAACCTCAGTCATTTTCCCACGCCAGAGGTTTCCAGAATCAAACCTCAGTCATATTTCCAGGATACATGATTCCAGAATCAAACCTGAGTCATGTTCGCAGGCCGCAGGTTTCAACAATAAAACCTCAGTCATGTTCCCATGACACAGGGTTCCAGAATCAAACCTCAGTCTTGTTCCCAGGACACAGGTTTCCAGAATCAACCCGATATCATGTTCCCTGGCCACAGTCTTCCATAATCAAACCGCAGGCATGTTTCCAGGCCACAGGGTTCAACCATCAAACCTCAGTCATGTTCCCTGTAAACAGGGCTCCAGAATCAAACCAATGTCATGTTCTCACGCCCCGGGGTTCCAGTATCAGGCCTCAGCCATCTTCCCAGGCCACAGGGTTCTAGAATCAAACTCTTCTCATATTCCCAGGCCACAGGGTTCCAGAATCCGACGATGTCATGCTCCCAGGGCAGAAGATTCCGGAATCAATCCCCAGTTATGTTCCCAGGCTACAGGGTTCCAGAATCAACCCGATATCATGTTCCCTAGCCACAGTCTTCCAGAATCAAACCTCAGTCATGTTGCCAGGCCACAGGTTTCCACCATCAAACCTCAGGCATGTTCCCAGGCCACAGGGTTCCGGAATCAAATCGTTCTCATGTTCCCAGGCCACAGGGTTCCAGAATCAATCCTCAGTTATGTTCCCAGGCTACAGGGTTGCAGAATAAAACCTCAGTCATTTTCCCAGTCCACAGGGTTCCAGAACCAAGGCTCAGTCAGTTTCCCGGGGCACAGTATTACACAATCTAAACAGATGTCATATTCCCGGCCACAGTTTTCAAGAATTACGCCTCAGTCATGTTACCAGGCCACAGGGATCCAGAATCAAACCTCAGTCATATTCCCAGGCCATAGGTTTCCAGAATTAAACCGATTTCATGTTCCCAGGCAACAGGGTACCAGAATCCAAACCGATGTCATGTTCCCAGGCAACAGGATTCCACACTCTAACATCAGTCATCTTCCCAGGCCAATGGTTTCCAGAATCAAACCTCAGTCATATTCCCAGGCCACATGGTTCCAGAATCAAACCTCAGTCGTGTTCCCAGGACACAGGGTTCCAGAATAAAACCTCAGTCATGTTTCCTGGACACAGGTTTCAGAAATAAAATACCAGTCATGTTCCCAGGCCACAGGGTTCCACAATTAAACCTCAGTCATATTCCCAGGCCAGAGGGTTCCACAATCAAACCTCAGTCCTGTTGGCAGGCCACGGTTCCACCATCAAGCCTCAGTCATGTGCCCAGGCCAGAGTGTTCCACAATCAAACCTAAGTCATCTTGCCAAGCCACAGGGTTCAACCATCACACCTCAGTCATGTTCCCAGTAAACAGGGTTCCAGAATCAAACCAATGTCATGTTCCCACGCCACGAGGTTCCAGTATCAGGCCTCAGTCATGTTCCCCGTGCACAGGGTTCCACAATCAAACCTCAGTCATGTTCCCAGGCCACAGGGTTCCAGAATTAAACCGATTTCATGTTCCCAGACAACAGGGTACCAGAATCCAAACCGATGTCATGTTCCCAGGCCACAGTATTCCACACTCTAACATCAGTCATCTTCCCAGGCCAATGGTTTTCAGAATCTAACCTCCGACATATTCCAAGGCCACATGGTTCCAGAATCAAACCTCAGTCGTGTTCCCAGGACACAGGGTTACAGAATAAAACCTCAGTCATGTTTCCTGGACACAGGTTTCAGAAATAAAATCCCAGTCATGTTCCAACGCCAGAGGGTTTCACAATTAAACCTCAGTCATATTCCCAGGCCAGAGGGTTCCACAATCAAACCTCAGTCCTGTTGCCAGGGCACGGTTCCACCATCAAGCCTCAGTCATGTGCCCAGGCCAGAGTGTTCCACAATCAAACCTAAGTCATCTTGCCAAGTCACAGGGTTCAACCATCAAGCCTCACTCATGTTGCCAGGCCACAGGGTTCAACCTTCAAGCCTCACTCATGTTCCCAAGCCTGAGGGTTCCACTATCAAACCTCAATCATGTTGCCAGGCCACAGGGTTCAACCATCAAACCTCAGTCATGTTCCCTGTAAATAGGGCTCCAGAATCAAACCAATGTCATGTTCCCACGCCCCGGGGTTCCAGTATCAGGCCTCAGTCATGTTCCCCGTGCACAGGGTTCCACAATCAAAAGTCAGTCATGTTGCCAGTCCACAGGTTTCTGCCATTAAACCTCAGTCAAGTTGCCAGGCCACAGGTTTCCAGAATCAAGCCTCAGTCATTTTGCCAGGCCAGAGTGTTCCACCATCAAACCTCAATCATGATCCCAGGCCACATGTTTCCACAATGAAACCTCAGTCATTTCCCCAGGCCAAAGGTTTCCAGAATCAAACCTCAGTCATATTCCCAGGTCACATGGTTCCAGAATCAAACCTGAGTCATGATCGCAGGCCACAGGTTTCAACAATCACACCTCAGTCAGGTTACCAGGACACAGGTGTCCAGAATCAAACCTCAGTCATGTTCCCAGGGAAAAGGCTTCTAGAAACAAACCTCAGTCATATTCCCAGAGCACAGCGTTCCAGAATCAAACCTCAGTCTTGTTCCCAGGACACAGGTTTCCAGAATCATCCCGATATCATGTTCCCTGGCCACAGTCTTCCAGAATCAAACCTCAGTCTTGTTGCCAGGCCACAGGTTTCCACCATCAAACCTCAGGCATTTTCCCAGGACACAGGGTTCCAGAATCAAACCGTTCTCATTTTCCCAGGCCACAGGGTTCCAGAAACAAACTGTTCTCATGTTCCCAGGCCACAGGGTTCCAGAATCTACCGATGTCATGTTCCCAGGCCACAGGGTTCCAGAATCAATCCTCAGTTATGTTCCCAGGATACAGGGTTCCAGAATAAAACCTCAGTCGTGTACCCAATCCACAGGGTTCCAGAACCAAGGCTCAGTCAGGTTCCCGAGGCACAGTATTCCATAATCTAAACAGATGTCATGTTCCCAAGCCTTAGGGTTCCAGAATCCACCGATGTCATGTTCCCAGGCCACAGGATTCCAGAATCAATCCTCAGTTATATTCCCAGGTTACAGGGTTCCAGAATAAAACCTCAGTCATATTCCCAGTCCACAGGGTTCCAGAACCAAGGCTCAGTCAGGTTCCCGGGGCACAGTATTCCACAATCTAAACAGATGTCATGTTCCCAGGCCACAGTTTTCCAGAATCACGCCTCAGTCATGTTCCCAGGCCACAGGGATCCAGAATCAAACCGATTTCATGTTCCCAGGCAACAGGGTACCGGAATCCAAACCGATATCATGTTCCCAGGCCACAGGATTCCACACTCTAACATCAGTCTTCTTCCCAGGCCAATGGTATCCAGAATCAAACCTCAGTCATATTCCCAGGCCACATGGTTCCAGAATCAAACCTCAGTCGTGTTCCCAGGACACAGGGTTCCAGAATAAAACCTCAGTCATGTTCCCTGGACACAGGTTCCAGAAATAAAATCCCAGTCATGTTCCCAGGCCACAGGGTTCCACAATTAAACCTCAGTCATATTCCCAGGCCAGAGTGTTCCACAATCAAACCTAAGTCATCTTGCCAAGCCACAGGGTTCCACCATCAAACCTCAGTCATTTTGCCAGGCCACAGGGTTCCACCATCAAGCCTCACTCATGTTCCCAAGCCTGAGGGATCCACTCGGAAACCTCAATCAGGTTGCCAGGCCACAGGGTTCTACCATCAAACCTCAGTCATGTTCCCAGTAAACAGGGCTCCAGAATCAAACCAATGTCATGTTCCCAAGCCAAGGGGTTCCAGTATGAGGCCTCAGTCATGTTCCCCGTGCAAAGGGTTCCACAATCAAACCTCAGTCATGTTGCCAGTCCTCAGGTTTCTGCCATCAAACCTCAGTCAAGTTCCCATGCCACAGGGTTCCAGAATCAAGCCTCAGTCATTTTGCCAGGCCAGAGTGTTCCAACATCAAACCTCAGTCATGATCCCAGGCCACATGTTTCCACAATGAAACCTCAGTCATTTTCCCAAGCCAAAGGTTTCCAGAATCAAACCTCAGTCATATTCCCAGGACACATGGTTCCAAAATCAAACCTGAGTCATGTTCGCAGGCCACAGGTTTCAGCAATGAAACCTCAGTCATGTTCCCATGACACACGTGTCCAGAATCATACCTCAGTCATGTTCCCAGGGAACAGGCTTCCAGAAACAAACCTAAGTCATGTTCCCCAGGCACAGGGTTCCAGAATCAAACCTCAGTGTTGTTCCCAGGACACAGGTTTCCAGAATCAACCCGATATCATGTTCCCTAGCCACAGTCTTCCAGAATCAAACCTCAGTCATGTTGCCAGGCCACAGGTTTCCACCATCAAACCTCAGGCATGTTCCCAGGCCACAGGGTTCCGGAATCAAATCGTTCTCATGTTCCCAGGACACAGGGTTCCAGAATCAATCCTCAGTTATCTTCCCAGGCTACAGGGTTGCAGAATAAAACCTCAGTCATTTTCCCAGTCCACAGTGTTCCAGAACCAAGGCTCAGTCAGTTTCCCGGGGCACAGTATTACACAATCTAAACAGATGTCTTGTTCCCGGCCACAGTTTTCAAGAATTACGCCTCAGTCATGTTACCAGGCCACAGGGATCCAGAATCAAACCTCAGTCATATTCCCAGGCCACAGGTTTCCAGAATTAAAACGATTTCTTGTTCCCAGGCAACAGGGTACCAGAATCCAAACCGATGTCATGTTCCCAGGCCACAGGATTCCACACTCTATCATCAGTCATCTTCCCAGGCCAATGTTTTCCAGAATCAAGCCTCAGTCATATTCCCAGGCCACATGGTTCCAGAATCAAACCTCAGTCGTGTTCCCAGGACACAGGGTTCCAGAATAAAACCTCAGTCATGTTCCCTGGACACAGGTTTCAGAAATAAAATCCCAGTCATGTTCCCAAGCAACAGGGTTCCACAATTAAACCTCAGTCATATTCCCAGGCCAGAGGGTTCCACAATCAAACCTCTGTCCTGTTGCCAGGCCACGGTTCCACCATCAAGCCTCAGTCATGTTCCCAGGCCAGAGAGTTCCACAATCAAACCTAATTCATCTTGCCAAGCCACAGGGTTCCACCATCAATCCTCAATCATATTCCGAGGCCCTGGTTTCCAGAATCAAACCGATTTCATGTTCCCAGGCAACAGGGTACCAGAATCCAAATCGATGTCATGTTCCCTGTAATCAGGGTTCCACCATCAAACCTCAGTCCTGTTGCCAGGCCACTCGATTCAACCACCAAACCTCAGTCATGTTCCCAGGAAACAGGGTTCCAGAATCAAGCCTCAGGTATGTTGCCAGGCCACAGGGTACCACCATCAAACCTCAGTCATGTTCCCAGGCCACAGGGTTCCTCCATCAAACCTCAATCATATTCCCAGGACACAGGATTCCAGAATCAAACCAATGTCAAATACCCAGGCCATGGGTTTCCAGTACCAGGCCTCAGTCATGTTTCCAGGGCACAGGGTTCCACAATCAAACCTCAGTTATGTTGCCAGTACACAGGTTTCTGCCATCAAACCTCAGTCAAGTTCCAAGGCCACAGATTTCCAGAGTCAAACCTCAGTCATATTCCCAGGACACATGTTTCCAGAATCAAACCTCACTCATGTTCTCAGGACACAGGGTTCCAGAATCAATCCTCAGTCATGTTCCCTGGACACAGGTTTCAAACATAAAACCCCAGTCATGTTCCCAGGCCACAGTGTTCCAGAATCAAGCCTCACTCATATTCCCAGGCCACAGGGCTCCACAATTAAACCTCAGTCATATTCCCAGGCCAGAGGTTTCGACAATCAAACCTCAGTCCTGTTGCCAGGCCACGGTTCCACCATCAAGCCTCAGTCATGTTGCCAGGACATATGGTACCACATCAAACCTCAGTCATGTACCCAGGCCACATTTTTCCAGAATAAAAACGATTTCATGTTCCCAGGCAACAGGGTACCAGAATCCAAACCAATGTCATGTTCCCTGTAATCAGGGTTCCACCATCAAACCACAGTCCTGTGGCCAGGCCACAGGGTTCAACCATCATACCTCAGTCATGTTGCCAGGCCACAGGGTTCAACCATCAAACCTCAGTCATGTTTTAGGGAAACAGGGTTCCAGAATCAGACCAATGGCATGTTCCCAGGCCACGGGGTTCCAGTATCAGGCCTCAGTCATGTTCCCAGGCCACAGGATTCCACAATCTAACATCAGTCATGTTCCCAGACCAATGGTTTCCAGAATGAAACCTCAATCATGTCCCCAGGACACAAGGTGCCAGAATCAAACCAATGTCAAGTTCCCAGGCCATGGATTTCCAGTACCAGGCCACAGTCATGTTTCCCGGTCACAGGGTTCCACAATCACACCTCAGTCATGTTGCCAGTCCACAGGTTTCTGCCATCAAACCTCAGTCAAGATCCCAGGCCACAAGTTTCCAGAACCAAGCCTCAGTCAGTTTCCCAGGGCACAGTATTCCACAATCTAAACAGATGTCATGTTCCCAAGTCACAGGTTTCCAGAATCACGCCTCAGTCATGTTCCCAGGCCACAGGGTTCCAGAATCAAACCTCAGTCATGTTGCCAGGCCATATGGTACACGCATCAAACCTCAGTCATATTCCCAAACCACAGTTTTCCAAAATCAACCGATTTCATGTTCCCAGGCAACAGGGTACCAGAATCCAAACCGATGTCATGTTCCCAGGCCACACGATTCCACAATCTAACATCAGTCATGTTCCCAGGCCAATGGTTTCCAGGATCAAACCTCAGTCATATTCCCAAGCCACATGGTTCCAGAATCAAACCTCACTCATATTGCCAGGACACAGGGTTCCAGAATCAAACCTCAGTCATATTCCCTGGACACAGGTTTCAAAAATAAATCCGCAGTCATATTCCAAGACCACAGGGTTCCAGAATCAAGCCTCACTCATATTCCCAGGACACAGGGTTCCACAATTAAACCTCAGTCATATTCCCAGGCCAGAGGGTTCCACAATCAAACCTCAGTCCTGTTGCCAGGCCACGGTTCCACCATCAAGCCTCAGTCATGTTCTCAGGCCAGAGTGTTCCACAATCAAACCTAAGTCATCTTACCAGGCCACAGGGTTCCACCGTCAATCCTCCGTCATATTCGCAGGCCACTGGTTTCCAGAATCAAACCGATTTCATGTTCCCAGGCAACAGGGTACGAGAATCCAAACAGATGTCATGTTCCCTGTAATCAGGGTTCCACCATCAAACCTCCCTCCTGTTGCCAGGCCACAGGGTTCCACCATCAAGCCTCAGTCATGTTCCGAAGCACCAGGGTTCCACAATCAAACCTCAGTCCTGTTGCCAGGCCACAGGGTTCAACCATCAAACCTAAGTCATGTTCCCAGGAAACAGGGTTGCAGAATCAAACCAATGGCATATTCCCAGACCACGGGGTTCCAGTATCAGGCCTCAGCCATGTTCCCAGTGCACAGGGTTCCACCATCAAACCTCAGTCATGTTGATAGTCCACAGGTTTCTGCGATCAAACCACGTTCAAGTTCCCAGGCCACAGGGTTCCAGAATCAAGCCTCAGTCATTTTGCCAGGCCATAGTGTTCCACCATCAAACCTCAGTCATGATCCCAGGCCACATGTTTCCACAATGAAACCTCAGTCATTTTCCCACGCCAGAGGTTTCCAGAATCAAACCTCAGTCATATTTCCAGGACACATGGTTCCAGAATCAAACCTGAGTCATGTTCGCAGGTCGCAGGTTTCAACAATCAAACCTCAGTCATGTTCCCATGACACAGGGTCCCAGAATCAAACCTCAGTCTTGTTCCCAGGACACAGGTTTCCAGAATCAACCCGATATCATGTTCCCTGGCCACAGTCTTCCAAAATAAAACCTCAGTCATGTAGCCAGGCCACAGGTTTCCACCATCAAACCTCAGTTATCTTCCCAGTAAACAGGGCTCCAGAATCAAACCAATGTCATGTTCCCACGCCACGGGGTTCCAGTATCAGGCCTCAGCCATCTTCCCAGGCCACAGGGTTCCACAATCAAACCTCAGTCCTGTTGCCAGACCACGGTTCCAACATCAAGCCTCAGTCATGTTCCCAGGCCAGAGTTTTCCACAATCAAACCTAAGTCATCTTGCCAAGCCACAGGGTTCCACCATCAAACTTCAGTTATGTTGCCAGGCCACAGGGTTCCACCATCACACCTCAGTCATGTTCCCAGTAAACAGGGCTCCAGAATCAAACCAATGTCATGTTCCCACGCCACGGGGTCCCAGTATCAGGCCTCAGTCGTGTTGCCCGTGCACAGGGTTCCACAATCAAACCTCAGTCATGTTGCCAGTCCACAGGTTTCTGCCATCAAACCTCAGTCAAGTTGCCAGGCCACAGGGTTCCAGAATCAAGCCTCAGTCATTTTGCCAGGCCAGAGTGTTCCACCATCAAACCTCAGTCATGATCCCAGGCCACATGTTTCCACAATGAAACCTCAGTCATTTTCCCAGCCCAAAGGTTTCCAGAATCAAACATCAGTCATATTCCCAGGACACATGGTTCCAGAATCAAACCTGAGTCATGTTCGCAGGCCACAGGTTTCAACAATCAAACCTCAGTCATGATCCCAGGACACAGGTTTCCAGAATCAAACCTCAGTCATTTTCCCAGGTAACATGCTTCCAGAAACAAACCTAAGTCATGTTCCCAGGCCACAGGATTCCAGAATCAAACCTCAGTCTTGTTCCCAGGACACAGGTTTCCAGAATCAACCCGATATCATGTTCCCTGGTCACAGTCTTCCAGAATCAAACCTCAGTCATGTTGCCAGGCCACAGGTTTCCACCATCAAACCTCAGAAATGTTCCCTGGCCACAGGGTTCCAGAACCAAGGCTCAGTCTGGTTCCCCTGGTCAGTATTCCACAATCTAAACAGATGTCATGTTCCCAGGCCACAGTTTTCAAGAATCACGCCTCAGTCATGTTCCCAGGCCACAAGGAACCAGAATCAAACTTCAGTCATGTTGCCAGGCCATAGGGTAGCACCATCAAACCTCAGCCATATTCCCAGGGCACAGGTTTCCAGAATCAAACGGATTTCATGTTCCCAGGCAACAGGGTACCAGAATCCAAACCGATGTCATGTTCCCAGGCAACAGGATTCCACACTCTAACATCAGTCATCTTCCCAGGCCAATGGTTTCCAGAATCAAACCTCAGTCATATTCCCAGGCCACATGGTTCCAGAATCAAACCTCAGTTGTGTTCCCAGGACACAGGGTTCCAGAATCACACCTCAGTCATATTCCCAGGACACATATTTCCAGAATCAAACCTCACCCATGTTCTCAGGACACAGGGTTCCAGAATCAAACCTCAGTCATGTTCCCTGGACACAGGTTTCAAAAATAAAACCCCAGTCATGTTCCCAGGCCAGAGTGTTCCACAATCAAACCTATGTCATCTTGCCAGGCCACAGGTTTCCACCATCAATCCTCAGTCCTGTTGCCAGGCCACAGGTTTCCACCATCAATCCTCAGTCATGTTCCCAAGCATGAGGGTTCCACAATCAAACCTCTGTCATGTTGCCAGGCCACAGGGTTCAACCATCAAACCTCAGTCATATTCCCAGGAAACAGGGTTCCAGAATCAAGCCAATGGCATGTTCCCAGACTAGAGGGTTCAAGTATCAGGCCTCAGCCATGTTCCCAGTGCAGAGGGTTCCACCATCAAACCTCAGTCATGGTGACAGTCCACAGGTTTCTGCGATCAAACCACATTCAAGTTGCCAGGCCTCAGGGTTCCAGAATCAAGCCTCAGGTATGTTGGCAGGCCACAGGGTACCACCATCAAACCTCAGTCATGTTCCCAGGCCACAGGGTTCCTCCATCAAACCTCAATCATGTTCGCAGGACACAGGATACCAAAATCAAACCAATGTCAAGTTCCCAGGCCATGGGTTTCCAGTACCAGGCCTCAGTCATGTTTCCAGGGCACAGGGTTCCACAATCAAACCTCAGTTATGTTGCCAGTACACAGGTTTCTGCCATCAAACCTCAGTCAAGTTCCCAGGCCACAGATTTCCAGAATCAAACCGCAGTCATATTCCCAGGACACATGTTTCCAGAATCAAACCTCACTCATGTTCTCAGGACACAGGGTTTCAGAATCAAACCTCAGTCATGTTCCCTGGACACAGGTTTCAAAAATAAAACCCCAGTCATGTTCCCAGGCCACAGGGTTCCTGAATCAAGCCTCATTCATATTCCCAGGCCACAGGGTTCCACAATTAAACCTCAGTCATATTGCCAGGCCAGAGGGTTCCACAATCAAACCTCAGTCCTGTTGTCAGGCCACGTTTCCACCATCAAGCCTCAGTCATGTTCCCAGGCCAGAGAGTTCCACAATCAAACCTATGTCATCTTGCCAGGCCACAGGTTTCCACTATCAATCCTCAGTCCTGCTGACAGGCCACAGGGTTCCACCATTAAGCCGTTGTCATGTTCCCAAACCTGAGGTTTCCACAATCAAACCTCAGTCCTCTTGCCAGACCACGGTTCCACCATCAAACCTCAGTCATGTTCCCTGGACACAGGTTTCAAAAATAAAATCCCAGTCATGTTCCCAGGCCACAGGGTTCCAGAATCAAGCCTCACTCATATTCCCAGGCCACAGGGCTCCACAATTAAACCTCAGTCATATTCCCAGGCCAGAGGTTTCGACAATCAAACCTCAGTCCTGTTGCCAGGCCACGGTTGCACCATTAAGCCTCAGTCATGTTGCCAGGACATATGGTACCACATCAAACCTCAGTCATGTACCCAGGCCACATTTTTCCAGAATAAAAACGATTTCATGTTCCCAGGCAACAGGGTACCAGTATCCAAACCGATGTCACGTTCCCAGGCCACAGGTTTCCACCATCAAACCTCAGTCCTGGTACCAGGCCACAGGGTTCCACCTTCAAGCCTCAGTCATGTTCCCAAACCTGAGGGTTCCACAATCAATCCTCAGTTATGTTCCCAGGCTCCAGGGTTCTAGAATAAAACCTCAGTCATGTTCGCCGTCCACAGGTTTACAGAACCAAGCCTCAGTCAGGTTCGCAGGGCACAGTATTCCGCAACCTAAACAAATGTCATGTTCCCAGGCCTCAGGGATCCAGAATCAAACATCAGTCATGTTCCCAGGCCAATGGTTTCCAGGATCAAACCTCAGTCATATTCCCAGGCCACATGGTTCCAGAATCAAACCTCACTCATATTCCCAGGACACAGGGTTCCAGAATCAAACCTCAGTCATATTCCCTGGACACAGGTTTCAAAAATAAATCCCCAGTCATATTCCCAGACCACAGGGTTCCAGAATCAAGCCTCACTCATATTCCCAGGACACAGGGTTCCACCATTAAGCCTCAGTCATGTTTCCAGGCCAGAGTGTTCCACAATCAAACCTAAGTCATCTTACCAGGACACAGGGTTCCACCGTCAATCCTCCGTCATATTCCCAGGCCACTGGTTTCCAGAATCAAACCGATTTCATGTTCCCAGGCAACAGGGTACGAGAATCCAAACCGATGTCATGTTCCCTGTAATCAGGGTTCCACCATCAAACCTCAGTCCTGTTGCCAGGCCACAGGGTTCCACCATCAAGCCTCAGTCATGTTCCGAAGCACCAGGGTTCCACAATCAAACCTCAGTCCTGTTGCCAGACCACAGGGTTCAACCATCAAACCTCAGTCATGTTCCCAGGAAACAGGGTTGCAGAATCAAACCAATGGCATATTCTCAGACCACGGGGTTCCAGTATCAGGCCTCAGCCATGTTCCCAGTGCACAGGGTTCCACCATCAAACCTCAGTCATGTTGATAGTCCACAGGTTTCTGCGATCAAACCACGTTCAAGTTCCCAGGCCACAGGGTTCCAGAATCAAGCCTCAGTCATTTTGCCAGGCCAGAGTGTTCCACCATCAAACCTCAGTCATGATCCCAGGCCACATGTTTCCACAATGAAACCTCAGTCATTTTCCCACGCCAGAGGTTTCCAGAATCAAACCTCAGTCATATTTCCAGGATACATGATTCCAGAATCAAACCTGAGTCATGTTCGCAGGCCGCAGGTTTCAACAATAAAAAATCAGTCATGTTCCCATGACACAGGGTTCCAGAATCAAACCTCAGTCTTGTTCCCAGGACACAGGTTTCCAGAATCAACCCGATATCATGTTCCCTGGCCACAGTCTTCCATAATCAAACCGCAGGCATGTTTCCAGGCCACAGGGTTCAACCATCAAACCTCAGTCATGTTCCCTGTAAACAGGGCTCCAGAATCAAACCAATGTCATGTTCTCACGCCCCGGGGTTCCAGTATCAGGCCTCAGCCATCTTCCCAGGCCACAGGGTTCTAGAATCAAACTCTTCTCATATTCCCAGGCCACAGGGTTCCAGAATCCGACGATGTCATGCTCCCAGGCCAGAAGATTCCGGAATCAATCCCCAGTTATGTTCCCAGGCTACAGGGTTCCAGAATCAACCCGATATCATGTTCCCTAGCCACAGTCTTCCAGAATCAAACCTCAGTCATGTTGCCAGGCCACAGGTTTCCACCATCAAACCTCAGGCATGTTCCCAGGCCACAGGGTTCCGGAATCAAATCGTTCTCATGTTCCCAGGCCACAGGGTTCCAGAATCAATCCTCAGTTATGTTCCCAGGCTACAGGGTTGCAGAATAAAACCTCAGTCATTTTCCCAGTCCACAGGGTTCCAGAACCAAGGCTCAGTCAGTTTCCCGGGGCACAGTATTACACAATCTAAACAGATGTCATATTCCCGGCCACAGTTTTCAAGAATTACGCCTCAGTCATGTTACCAGGCCACAGGGATCCAGAATCAAACCTCAGTCATATTCCCAGGCCATAGGTTTCCAGAATTAAACCGATTTCATGTTCCCAGGCAACAGGGTACCAGAATCCAAACCGATGTCATGTTCCCAGGCCACAGGATTCCACACTCTAACATCAGTCATCTTCCCAGGCCAATGGTTTCCAGAATCAAACCTCAGTCATATTCCCAGGCCACATGGTTCCAGAATCAAACCTCAGTCGTGTTCCCAGGACACAGGGTTCCAGAATAAAACCTCAGTCATGTTTCCTGGACACAGGTTTCAGAAATAAAATACCAGTCATGTTCCCAGGCCACAGGGTTCCACAATTAAACCTCTGTCATATTCCCAGGCCAGAGGGTTCCACAATCAAACCTCAGTCCTGTTGGCAGGCCACGGTTCCACCATCAAGCCTCAGTCATGTGCCCAGGCCAGAGTGTTCCACTATCAAACCTAAGTCATCTTGCCAAGCCACAGGGTTCAACCATCACACCTCAGTCATGTTCCCAGTAAACAGGGTTCCAGAATCAAACCAATGTCATGTTCCCACGCCACGAGGTTCCAGTATCAGGCCTCAGTCATGTTCCCCGTGCACAGGGTTCCACAATCAAACCTCAGTCATGTTCCCAGGCCACAGGGTTCCAGAATTAAACCGATTTCATGTTCCCAGGCAACAGGGTACCAGAATCCAAACCGATGTCATGTTCCCAGGCCACAGTATTCCACACTCTAACATCAGTCATCTTCCCAGGCCAATGGTTTTCAGAATCTAACCTCCGACATATTCCAAGGCCACATGGTTCCAGAATCAAACCTCAGTCGTGTTCCCAGGACACAGGGTTACAGAATAAAACCTCAGTCATGTTTCCTGGACACAGGTTTCAGAAATAAAATCCCAGTCATGTTCCAACGCCAGAGGGTTCCACAATTAAACCTCAGTCATATTCCCAGGCCAGAGGGTTCCACAATCAAACCTCAGTCCTGTTGCCAGGGCACGGTTCCACCATCAAGCCTCAGTCATGTGCCCAGGCCAGAGTGTTCCACAATCAAACCTAAGTCATCTTGCCAAGTCACAGGGTTCAACCATCAAGCCTCACTCATGTTGCCAGGCCACAGGGTTCAACCTTCAAGCCTCACTCATGTTCCCAAGCCTGAGGGTTCCACTATCAAACCTCAATCATGTTGCCAGGCCACAGGGTTCAACCATCAAACCTCAGTCATGTTCCCTGTAAATAGGGCTCCAGAATCAAACCAATGTCATGTTCCCACGCCCCGGGGTTCCAGTATCAGGCCTCAGTCATGTTCCCCGTGCACAGGGTTCCACAATCAAAAGTCAGTCATGTTGCCAGTCCACAGGTTTCTGCCATTAAACCTCAGTCAAGTTGCCAGGCCACAGGTTTCCAGAATCAAGCCTCAGTCATTTTGCCAGGCCAGAGTGTTCCACCATCAAACCTCAATCATGATCCCAGGCCACATGTTTCCACAATGAAACCTCAGTCATTTCCCCAGGCCAAAGGTTTCCAGAATCAAACCTCAGTCATATTCCCAGGTCACATGGTTCCAGAATCAAACCTGAGTCATGATCGCAGGCCACAGGTTTCAACAATCACACCTCAGTCATGTTACCAGGACACAGGTGTCCAGAATCAAACCTCAGTCATGTTCCCAGGGAAAAGGCTTCTAGAAACAAACCTCAGTCATATTCCCAGAGCACAGCGTTCCAGAATCAAACCTCAGTCTTGTTCCCAGGACACAGGTTTCCAGAATCATCCCGATATCATGTTCCCTGGCCACAGTCTTCCAGAATCAAACCTCAGTCTTGTTGCCAGGCCACAGGTTTCCACCATCAAACCTCAGGCATTTTCCCAGGACACAGGGTTCCAGAATCAAACCGTTCTCATTTTCCCAGGCCACAGGGTTCCAGAAACAAACTGTTCTCATGTTCCCAGGCCACAGGGTTCCAGAATCTACCGATGTCATGTTCCCAGGCCACAGGGTTCCAGAATCAATCCTCAGTTATGTTCCCAGGATACAGGGTTCCAGAATAAAACCTCAGTCGTGTACCCAATCCACAGGGTTCCAGAACCAAGGCTCAGTCAGGTTCCCGAGGCACAGTATTCCATAATCTAAACAGATGTCATGTTCCCAAGCCTTAGGGTTCCAGAATCCACCGATGTCATGTTCCCAGGCCACAGGATTCCAGAATCAATCCTCAGTTATATTCCCAGGTTACAGGGTTCCAGAATAAAACCTCAGTCATATTCCCAGTCCACAGGGTTACAGAACCAAGGCTCAGTCAGGTTCCCGGGGCACAGTATTCCACAATCTAAACAGATGTCATGTTCCCAGGCCACAGTTTTCCAGAATCACGCCTCAGTCATGTTCCCAGGCCACAGGGATCCAGAATCAAACCGATTTCATGTTCCCAGGCAACAGGGTACCGGAATCCAAACCGATATCATGTTCCCAGGCCACAGGATTCCACACTCTAACATCAGTCTTCTTCCCAGGCCAATGGTATCCAGAATCAAACCTCAGTCATATTCCCAGGCCACATGGTTCCAGAATCAAACCTCAGTCGTGTTCCCAGGACACAGGGTTCCAGAATAAAACCTCAGTCATGTTCCCTGGACACAGGTTCCAGAAATAAAATCCCAGTCATGTTCCCAGGCCACAGGGTTCCACAATTAAACCTCAGTCATATTCCCAGGCCAGAGTGTTCCACAATCAAACCTAAGTCATCTTGCCAAGCCACAGGGTTCCACCATCAAACCTCAGTCATGTTGCCAGGCCACAGGGTTCCACCATCAAGCCTCACTCATGTTCCCAAGCCTGAGGGATCCACTCGGAAACCTCAATCAGGTTGCCAGGCCACAGGGTTCTACCATCAAACCTCAGTCATGTTCCCAGTAAACAGGGCTCCAGAATCAAACCAATGTCATGTTCCCAAGCCAAGGGGTTCCAGTATGAGGCCTCAGTCATGTTCCCCGTGCAAAGGGTTCCACAATCAAACCTCAGTCATGTTGCCAGTCCTCAGGTTTCTGCCATCAAACCTCAGTCAAGTTCCCATGCCACAGGGTTCCAGAATCAAGCCTCAGTCATTTTGCCAGGCCAGAGTGTTCCAACATCAAACCTCAGTCATGATCCCAGGCCACATGTTTCCACAATGAAACCTCAGTCATTTTCCCAAGCCAAAGGTTTCCAGAATCAAACCTCAGTCATATTCCCAGGACACATGGTTCCAAAATCAAACCTGAGTCATGTTCGCAGGCCACAGGTTTCAGCAATGAAACCTCAGTCATGTTCCCATGACACACGTGTCCAGAATCATACCTCAGTCATGTTCCCAGGGAACAGGCTTCCAGAAACAAACCTAAGTCATGTTCCCCAGGCACAGGGTTCCAGAATCAAACCTCAGTGTTGTTCCCAGGACACAGGTTTCCAGAATCAACCCGATATCATGTTCCCTAGCCACAGTCTTCCAGAATCAAACCTCAGTCATGTTGCCAGGCCACAGGTTTCCACCATCAAACCTCAGGCATGTTCCCAGGCCACAGGGTTCCGGAATCAAATCGTTCTCATGTTCCCAGGACACAGGGTTCCAGAGTCAATCCTCAGTTATCTTCCCAGGCTACAGGGTTGCAGAATAAAACCTCAGTCATTTTCCCAGTCCACAGGGTTCCAGAACCAAGGCTCACTCAGGTTCCCGGGGCACAGTATTCCACAATCTAAACAGATGTCATGTTCCCAGGCCACAGGGTTCCAGAATCAACCCTCAGTTATATTCCCAGGCTACAGCGTTCCAGAATAAAACCTCACTCATGTTCCCAGTCCACAGGGTCCAGAACCAAGGCTCAGTCAGTTTCCCGGGGCACAGTATTACACAATCTAAACAGATGTCTTGTTCCCGGCCACAGTTTTCAAGAATTACGCCTCAGTCATGTTACCAGGCCACAGGGATCCAGAATCAAACCTCAGTCATATTCCCAGGCCACAGGTTTCCAGAATTAAAACGATTTCTTGTTCCCAGGCAACAGGGTAGCAGAATCCAAACCGATGTCATGTTCCCAGGCCACAGGATTCCACACTCTATCATCAGTCATCTTCCCAGGCCAATGTTTTCCAGAATCAAGCCTCAGTCATATTCCCAGGCCACATGGTTCCAGAATCAAACCTCAGTCGTGTTCCCAGGACTCAGGGTTCCAGAATAAAACCTCAGTCATGTTCCCTGGACACAGGTTTCAGAAATAAAATCCCAGTCATGTTCCCAAGCAACAGGGTTCCACAATTAAACCTCAGTCATATTCCCAGGCCAGAGGGTTCCACAATCAAACCTCTGTCCTGTTGCCAGGCCACGGTTCCACCATCAAGCCTCAGTCATGTTCCCAGGCCAGAGAGTTCCACAATCAAACCTAATTCATCTTGCCAAGCCACAGGGTTCCACCATCAATCCTCAATCATATTCCGAGGCCCTGGTTTCCAGAATCAAACCGATTTCATGTTCCCAGGCAACAGGGTACCAGAATCCAAACCGATGTCATGTTCCCTGTAATCAGGGTTCCACCATCAAACCTCAGTCCTGTTGCCAGGCCACTCGATTCAACCACCAAACCTCAGTCATGTTCCCAGGAAACAGGGTTCCAGAATCAAGCCAATGGCATGTTCGCAGACCACGGGGTTCCAGTATCAGGCCTCAGCCATGTTCCCAGTGCACAGGGTTCCACCATCAAACCTCAGTCATGTTGACAGTCCACAGGTTTCTGCCATCAAACCACATTCAACTTCCCAGGCCACAGGGTTCCAGAATCAAGCCTCAGGTATGTTGCCAGGCCACAGGGTACCACCATCAAACCTCAGTCATGTTCCCAGGCCACAGGTTTCCTCCATCAAACCTCAATCATATTCCCAGGACACAGGATTCCAGAATCAAACCAATGTCAAATACCCAGGCCATGGGTTTCCAGTACCAGGCCTCAGTCATGTTTCCAGGGCACAGGGTTCCACAATCAAACCTCAGTTATGTTGCCAGTACACAGGTTTCTGCCATCAAACCTCAGTCAAGTTCCAAGGCCACAGATTTCCAGAGTCAAACCTCAGTCATATTCCCAGGACACATGTTTCCAGAATCAAACCTCACTCATGTTCTCAGGACACAGGGTTCCAGAATCAATCCTCAGTCATGTTCCCTGGACACAGGTTTCAAACATAAAACCCCAGTCATGTTCCCAGGCCACAGTGTTCCAGAATCAAGCCTCACTCATATTCCCAGGCCACAGGGCTCCACAATTAAACCTCAGTCATATTCCCAGGCCACAGGTTTCGACAATCAAACCTCAGTCCTGTTGCCAGGCCACGGTTCCACCATCAAGCCTCAGTCATGTTGCCAGGACATATGGTACCACATCAAACCTCAGTCATGTACCCAGGCCACATTTTTCCAGAATAAAAACGATTTCATGTTCCCAGGCAACAGGGTACCAGAATCCAAACCAATGTCATGTTCCCTGTAATCAGGGTTCCACCATCAAACCACAGTCCTGTGGCCAGGCCACAGGGTTCAACCATCATACCTCAGTCATGTTGCCAGGCAACAGGGTTCAACCATCAAACCTCAGTCATGTTTTAGGGAAACAGGGTTCCAGAATCAGACCAATGGCATGTTCCCAGGCCACGGGGTTCCAGTATCAGGCCTCAGTCATGTTCCCAGGCCACAGGATTCCACAATCTAACATCAGTCATGTTCCCAGACCAATGGTTTCCAGAATGAAACCTCAATCATGTCCCCAGGACACAAGGTGCCAGAATCAAACCAATGTCAAGTTCCCAGGCCATGGATTTCCAGTACCAGGCCACAGTCATGTTTCCCGGTCACAGGGTTCCACAATCACACCTCAGTCATGTTGCCAGTCCACAGGTTTCTGCCATCAAACCTCAGTCAAGATCCCAGGCCACAAGTTTCCAGAACCAAGCCTCAGTCAGTTTCCCAGGGCACAGTATTCCACAATCTAAACAGATGTCATGTTCCCAAGTCACAGGTTTCCAGAATCACGCCTCAGTCATGTTCCCAGGACACAGGGTTCCAGAATCAAACCTCAGTCATGTTGCCAGGCCATATGGTACACGCATCAAACCTCAGTCATATTCCCAAACCACAGTTTTCCAAAATCAACCGATTTCATGTTCCCAGGCAACAGGGTACCAGAATCCAAACCGATGTCATGTTCCCAGGCCACACGATTCCACAATCTAACATCAGTCATGTTCCCAGGCCAATGGTTTCCAGGATCAAACCTCAGTCATATTCCCAAGCCACATGGTTCCAGAATCAAACCTCACTCATATTGCCAGGACACAGGGTTCCAGAATCAAACCTCAGTCATATTCCCTGGACACAGGTTTCAAAAATAAATCCGCAGTCATATTCCAAGACCACAGGGTTCCAGAATCAAGCCTCACTCATATTCCCAGGACACAGGGTTCCACAATTAAACCTCAGTCATATTCCCAGGCCAGAGGGTTCCACAATCAAACCTCAGTCCTGTTGCCAGGCCACGGTTCCACCATCAAGCCTCAGTCATGTTCTCAGGCCAGAGTGTTCCACAATCAAACCTAAGTCATCTTACCAGGCCACAGGGTTCCACCGTCAATCCTCCGTCATATTCGCAGGCCACTGGTTTCCAGAATCAAACCGATTTCATGTTCCCAGGCAACAGGGTACGAGAATCCAAACAGATGTCATGTTCCCTGTAATCAGGGTTCCACCATCAAACCTCCCTCCTGTTGCCAGGCCACAGGGTTCCACCATCAAGCCTCAGTCATGTTCCGAAGCACCAGGGTTCCACAATCAAACCTCAGTCCTGTTGCCAGGCCACAGGGTTCAACCATCAAACCTAAGTCATGTTCCCAGGAAACAGGGTTGCAGAATCAAACCAATGGCATATTCCCAGACCACGGGGTTCCAGTATCAGGCCTCAGCCATGTTCCCAGTGCACAGGGTTCCACCATCAAACCTCAGTCATGTTGATAGTCCACAGGTTTCTGCGATCAAACCACGTTCAAGTTCCCAGGCCACAGGGTTCCAGAATCAAGCCTCAGTCATTTTGCCAGGCCATAGTGTTCCACCATCAAACCTCAGTCATGATCTCAGGCCACATGTTTCCACAATGAAACCTCAGTCATTTTCCCACGCCAGAGGTTTCCAGAATCAAACCTCAGTCATATTTCCAGGACACATGGTTCCAGAATCAAACCTGAGTCATGTTCGCAGGTCGCAGGTTTCAACAATCAAACCTCAGTCATGTTCCCATGACACAGGGTCCCAGAATCAAACCTCAGTCTTGTTCCCAGGACACAGGTTTCCAGAATCAACCCGATATCATGTTCCCTGGCCACAGTCTTCCAAAATAAAACCTCAGTCATGTAGCCAGGCCACAGGTTTCCACCATCAAACCTCAGTTATCTTCCCAGTAAACAGGGCTTCAGAATCAAACCAATGTCATGTTCCCACGCCACGGGGTTCCAGTATCAGGCCTCAGCCATCTTCCCAGGCCACAGGGTTCCACAATCAAACCTCAGTCCTGTTGCCAGACCACGGTTCCAACATCAAGCCTCAGTCATGTTCCCAGGCCAGAGTTTTCCACAATCAAACCTAAGTCATCTTGCCAAGCCACAGGGTTCCACCATCAAACTTCAGTTATGTTGCCAGGCCACAGGGTTCCACCATCACACCTCAGTCATGTTCCCAGTAAACAGGGCTCCAGAATCAAACCAATGTCATGTTCCCACACCACGGGGTCCCAGTATCAGGCCTCAGTCATGTTGCCCGTGCACAGGGTTCCACAATCAAACCTCAGTCATGTTGCCAGTCCACAGGTTTCTGCCATCAAACCTCAGTCAAGTTGCCAGGCCACAGGGTTCCAGAATCAAGCCTCAGTCATTTTGCCAGGCCAGAGTGTTCCACCATCAAACCTCAGTCATGATCCCAGGCCACATGTTTCCACAATGAAACCTCAGTCATTTTCCCAGCCCAAAGGTTTCCAGAATCAAACATCAGTCATATTCCCAGGACACATGGTTCCAGAATCAAACCTGAGTCATGTTCGCAGGCCACAGGTTTCAACAATCAAACCTCAGTCATGATCCCAGGACACAGGTTTCCAGAATCAAACCTCAGTCATTTTCCCAGGTAACATGCTTCCAGAAACAAACCTAAGTCATGTTCCCAGGCCACAGGATTCCAGAATCAAACCTCAGTCTTGTTCCCAGGACACAGGTTTCCAGAATCAACCCGATATCATGTTCCCTGGTCACAGTCTTCCAGAATCAAACCTCAGTCATGTTGCCAGGCCACAGGTTTCCACCATCAAACCTCAGAAATGTTCCCTGGCCACAGGGTTCCAGAACCAAGGCTCAGTCAGGTTCCCCGGGTCAGTATTCCACAATCTAAACAGATGTCATGTTCCCAGGCCACAGTTTTCAAGAATCACGCCTCAGTCATGTTCCCAGGCCACAAGGAACCAGAATCAAACTTCAGTCATGTTGCCAGGCCATAGGGTAGCACCATCAAACCTCAGCCATATTCCCAGGCCACAGGTTTCCAGAATCAAACGGATTTCATGTTCCCAGGCAACAGGGTACCAGAATCCAAACCGATGTCATGTTCCCAGGCAACAGGATTCCACACTCTAACATCAGTCATCTTCCCAGGCCAATGGTTTCCAGAATCAAACCTCAGTCATATTCCCAGGCCACATGGTTCCAGAATCAAACCTCAGTTGTGTTCCCAGGACACAGGGTTCCAGAATCACACCTCAGTCATATCCCAGGACACATATTTCCAGAATCAAACCTCACCCATGTTCTCAGGACACAGGGTTCCAGAATCAAACCTCAGTCATGTTCCCTGGACACAGGTTTCAAAAATAAAACCCCAGTCATGTTCCCAGGCCACAGGGTTCCTGAATCAAGCCTCATTCATATTCCCAGGCCACAGGGTTCCACAATTAAACCTCAGTCATGTTCCCAGGCCAGAGTGTTCCACAATCAAACCTATGTCATCTTGCCAGGCCACAGGTTTCCACCATCAATCCTCAGTCCTGTTGCCAGGCCACAGGTTTCCACCATCAATCCTCAGTCATGTTCCCAAGCATGAGGGTTCCACAATCAAACCTCTGTCATGTTGCCAGGCCACAGGGTTCAGCCATCAAACCTCAGTCATATTCCCAGGAAACAGGGTTCCAGAATCAAGCCAATGGCATGTTCCCAGACTAGAGGGTTCAAGTATCAGGCCTCAGCCATGTTCCCAGTGCAGAGGGTTCCACCATCAAACCTCAGTCATGGTGACAGTCCACAGGTTTCTGCGATCAAACCACATTCAAGTTCCCAGGCCACAGGGTTCCAGAATCAAGCCTCAGGTATGTTGGAAGGCCACAGGGTACCACCATCAAACCTCAGTCATGTTCCCAGGCCACAGGGTTCCTCCATCAAACATCAATCATGTTCCCAGGACACAGGATTCCAAAATCAAACCAATGTCAAGTTCCCAGGCCATGGGTTTCCAGTACCAGGCCTCAGTCATGTTTCCAGGGCACAGGGTTCCACAATCAAACCTCAGTTATGTTGCCAGTACACAGGTTTCTGCCATCAAACCTCAGTCAAGTTCCCAGGCCACAGATTTCCAGAATCAAACCTCAGTCATATTCCCAGGACACATGTTTCCAGAATCAAACTTCACTCATGTTCTCAGGACACAGGGTTCCACAATCAAACCTCAGTCCTGTTGCCAGGCCATGGTTACACCATCAATCCTCAATCATGTTCCCAGGCCAGAGTGTTCCACAATCAAACCTAAGTCATCTTGCCAGGCCACAGGTTTCCACCATCAATCCTCAGTCATGTTCCCAGGCCACAGGATTCCACAATCTAACATCAGTCATGTTCCCAGACCAATGGTTTCCAGAATCAAACCTCAATCATGTCCCCAGGACACAGGGTGCCAGAATCAAACCAATGTCAAGTTCCCAGGCCATGGGTTTCCAGTACTAGGCCTCAATCATGTTTGCAGAGCACAGGGTTCCACAATCAAACCTCAGTCATGTTGCCAGTCCACAGGTTTCTGCCATCAAACCTCAGTCAGGTTCCCAGGCCACAGATTTCCAGAATCAAACCTCAGTCATATTCCCAGGACACATGTTTCCAGAATCAAACCTCACTCATGTTCTCAGGACACAGGGTTCCAGAATCAAACCTCAGTCATGTTCCCTGGACACAGGTTTCAAAAATAAAACCCCAGTCATGTTCCCAGGCCACAGGGTTCCTGAATCAAGCCTCACTCATATTCCCAGGCCACAGGGTTCCACAATTAAACCTCAGTCATGTTCCCAGGCCAGAGTGTTCCACAATCAAACCTATGTCATCTTGCCAGGCCACAGGTTTCCACCATCAAACCTCAGTCCTGTTGCCAGGCCACAGGGTTCCACCATCAAGCTTCAGTTATATTCCCAGGAAACAGGGTTCCAGAATCAAGCCAATGGCATGTTCCCAGACCACAGGGTTCAAGTATCAGGCCTCAGCCATGTTCCCAGTGCACAGGGTTCCACCATCAAACCTCAGTCATGGTGACAGTCCACAGGTTTCTGCGATCAAACCACATTCAAGTTGCCAGGCCTCAGGGTTCCAGAATCAAGCCTCAGGTATGTTGGCAGGCCACAGGGTACCACCATCAAACCTCAGTCATGTTCCCAGGCCACAGGGTTCCTCCATCAAACCTCAATCATGTTCGCAGGACACAGGATTCCAAAATCAAACCAATGTCAAGTTCCCAGGCCATGGGTTTCCAGTACCAGGCCTCAGTCATGTTTCCAGGGCACAGGGTTCCACAATCAAACCTCAGTTATGTTGCCAGTACACAGGTTTCTGCCATCAAACCTCAGTCAAGTTCCCAGGCCACAGATTTCCAGAATCAAACCGCAGTCATATTCCCAGGACACATGTTTCCAGAATCAAACCTCACTCATGTTCTCAGGACACAGGGTTCCAGAATCAAACCTCAGTCATGTTCCCTGGACACAGGTTTCAAAAATAAAACCCCAGTCATGTTCCCAGGCCACAGGGTTCCTGAATCAAGCCTCATTCATATTCCCAGGCCACAGGGTTCCACAATTAAACCTCAGTCATATTGCCAGGCCAGAGGGTTCCACAATCAAACCTCAGTCCTGTTGTCAGGCCACGTTTCCACCATCAAGCCTCAGTCATGTTCCCAGGCCAGAGAGTTCCACAATCAAACCTATGTCATCTTGCCAGGCCACAGGTTTCCACTATCAATCCTCAGTCCTGTTGACAGGCCACAGGGTTCCACCATTAAGCCGTTGTCATGTTCCCAAACCTGAGGTTTCCACAATCAAACCTCAGTCCTCTTGCCAGACCACGGTTCCACCATCAAACCTCAGTCATGTTCCCTGGACACAGGTTTCAAAAATAAAATCCCAGTCATGTTCCCAGGCCACAGGGTTCCAGAATCAAGCCTCACTCATATTCCCAGGCCACAGGGCTCCACAATTAAACCTCAGTCATATTCCCAGGCCAGAGGTTTCGACAATCAAACCTCAGTCCTGTTGCCAGGCCACGGTTCCACCATTAAGCCTCAGTCATGTTGCCAGGACATATGGTACCACATCAAACCTCAGTCATGTACCCAGGCCACATTTTTCCAGAATAAAAACGATTTCATGTTCCCAGGCAACAGGGTACCAGTATCCAAACCGATGTCACGTTCCCAGGCCACAGGTTTCCACCATCAAACCTCAGTCCTGGTACCAGGCCACAGGGTTCCACCATCAAGCCTCAGTCATGTTCCCAAACCTGAGGGTTCCACAATCAATCCTCAGTTATGTTCCCAGGCTCCAGGGTTCTAGAATAAAACCTCAGTCATGTTCGCCGTCCACAGGTTTACAGAACCAAGCCTCAGTCAGGTTCGCAGGGCACAGTATTCCGCAACCTAAACAAATGTCATGTTCCCAGGCCTCAGGGATCCAGAATCAAACATCAGTCATGTTCCCAGGCCAATGGTTTCCAGGATCAAACCTCAGTCATATTCCCAGGCCACATGGTTCCAGAATCAAACCTCACTCATATTCCCAGGACACAGGGTTCCAGAATCAAACCTCAGTCATATTCCCTGGACACAGGTTTCAAAAATAAATCCCCAGTCATATTCCCAGACCACAGGGTTCCAGAATCAAGCCTCACTCATATTCCCAGGACACAGGGTTCCACCATTAAGCCTCAGTCATGTTTCCAGGCCAGAGTGTTCCACAATCAAACCTAAGTCATCTTACCAGGACACAGGGTTCCACCGTCAATCCTCCGTCATATTCCCAGGCCACTGGTTTCCAGAATCAAACCGATTTCATGTTCCCAGGCAACAGGGTACGAGAATCCAAACCGATGTCATGTTCCCTGTAATCAGGGTTCCACCATCAAACCTCAGTCCTGTTGCCAGGCCACAGGGTTCCACCATCAAGCCTCAGTCATGTTCCGAAGCACCAGGGTTCCACAATCAAACCTCAGTCCTGTTGCCAGACCACAGGGTTCAACCATCAAACCTCAGTCATGTTCCCAGGAAACAGGGTTGCAGAATCAAACCAATGGCATATTCTCAGACCACGGGGTTCCAGTATCAGGCCTCAGCCATGTTCCCAGTGCACAGGGTTCCACCATCAAACCTCAGTCATGTTGATAGTCCACAGGTTTCTGCGATCAAACCACGTTCAAGTTCCCAGGCCACAGGGTTCCAGAATCAAGCCTCAGTCATTTTGCCAGGCCAGAGTGTTCCACCATCAAACCTCAGTCATGATCCCAGGCCACATGTTTCCACAATGAAACCTCAGTCATTTTCCCACGCCAGAGGTTTCCAGAATCAAACCTCAGTCATATTTCCAGGATACATGATTCCAGAATCAAACCTGAGTCATGTTCGCAGGCCGCAGGTTTCAACAATAAAACCTCAGTCATGTTCCCATGACACAGGGTTCCAGAATCAAACCTCAGTCTTGTTCCCAGGACACAGGTTTCCAGAATCAACCCGATATCATGTTCCCTGGCCACAGTCTTCCATAATCAAACCGCAGGCATGTTTCCAGGCCACAGGGTTCAACCATCAAACCTCAGTCATGTTCCCTGTAAACAGGGCTCCAGAATCAAACCAATGTCATGTTCTCACGGCCCGGGGTTCCAGTATCAGGCCTCAGCCATCTTCCCAGGCCACAGGGTTCTAGAATCAAACTCTTCTCATATTCCCAGGCCACAGGGTTCCAGAATCCGACGATGTCATGCTCCCAGGCCAGAAGATTCCGGAATCAATCCCCAGTTATGTTCCCAGGCTACAGGGTTCCAGAATCAACCCGATATCATGTTCCCTAGCCACAGTCTTCCAGAATCAAACCTCAGTCATGTTGCCAGGCCACAGGTTTCCACCATCAAACCTCAGGCATGTTCCCAGGCCACAGGGTTCCGGAATCAAATCGTTCTCATGTTCCCAGGCCACAGCGTTCCAGAATCAATCCTCAGTTATGTTCCCAGGCTACAGGGTTCCAGAATAAAACCTCAGTCATATTCCCAGTCCACAGGGTTCCAGAACCAAGGCTCACTCAGGTTCCCGGGGCACAGTATTCCACAATCTAAACAGATGTCATGTTCCCAGGCCACAGTTTTCCAGAATCACGCCTCAGTCATGTTCCCAGGCCACAGGGATACAGAATCAAACCGATTTCATGTTCCCAGGCAACAGGGTACCGGAATCCAAACCGATATCATGTTCCCAGGCCACAGGATTCCACACTCTAACATCAGTCTTCTTCCCAGGCCAATGGTATCCAGAATCAAACCTCAGTCATATTCCCAGGCCACATGGTTCCAGAATCAAACCTCAGTCGTGTTCCCAGGACACAGGGTTCCAGAATAAAACCTCAGTCATGTTCCCTGGACACAGGTTCCAGAAATAAAATCCCAGTCATGTTCCCAGGCCACAGGGTTCCACAATTAAACCTCAGTCATATTCCCAGGCCAGAGTGTTCCACAATCAAACCTAAGTCATCTTGCCAAGCCACAGGGTTCCACCATCAAACCTCAGTCATTTTGCCAGGCCACAGGGTTCCACCATCAAGCCTCACTCATGTTCCCAAGCCTGAGGGATCCACTCGGAAACCTCAATCAGGTTGCCAGGCCACAGGGTTCTACCATCAAACCTCAGTCATGTTCCCAGTAAACAGGGCTCCAGAATCAAACCAATGTCATGTTCCCAAGCCAAGGGGTTCCAGTATGAGGCCTCAGTCATGTTCCCCGTGCAAAGGGTTCCACAATCAAACCTCAGTCATGTTGCCAGTCCTCAGGTTTCTGCCATCAAACCTCAGTCAAGTTCCCATGCCACAGGTTTCCAGAAAGAAGCCTCAGGTATGTTGCCAGGCCACAGGGAACCACCATCAAACCTCAGTCATGTTCCCAGGCCACAGGATTCCACAATCTAACATCAGTCATGTTCCCAGACCAATGGTTTCCAGAATCAAACCTCAGTCATGTCCCCAGGAAACAGGGTTCCAGAATCAAACCAATGTCAAGTTCCCAGGCCATGGGTTTCCAGTACCAGGCCTCAATCATGTTTGCAGGGCACAGGGTTCCACTATCAAACCTCAGTCATGTTGCCAGTCCACAGGTTTCTGCCATCAAACCTCAGTCAACTTTCCAGGCCACAGATTTCCAGAATCAAACCTCAGTCATATTTCCAGGACACATGTTTCCAGAATCAAACCGCAGTCATATTCCCAGGACACATGTTTCCAGAATCAAACCTCACTCATGTTCTCAGGACACAGGGTTCCAGAATCAAACCTCAGTCATGTTCCCTGGACACAGGTTTCAAAAATAAAACCCCAGTCATGTTCCCAGGCCACAGGGTTCCTGAATCAAGCCTCATTCATATTCCCAGGCCACAGGGTTCCACAATTAAACCTCAGTCATATTGCCAGGCCAGAGGGTTCCACAATCAAACCTCAGTCCTGTTGTCAGGCCACGTTTCCACCATCAAGCCTCAGTCATGTTCCCAGGCCAGAGAGTTCCACAATCAAACCTATGTCATCTTGCCAGGCCACAGGTTTCCACTATCAATCCTCAGTCCTGTTGACAGGCCACAGGGTTCCACCATTAAGCCGTTGTCATGTTCCCAAACCTGAGGTTTCCACAATCAAACCTCAGTCCTCTTGCCAGACCACGGTTCCACCATCAAACCTCAGTCATGTTCCCTGGACACAGGTTTCAAAAATAAAATCCCAGTCATGTTCCCAGGCCACAGGGTTCCAGAATCAAGCCTCACTCATATTCCCAGGCCACAGGGCTCCACAATTAAACCTCAGTCATATTCCCAGGCCAGAGGTTTCGACAATCAAACCTCAGTCCTGTTGCCAGGCCACGGTTCCACCATTAAGCCTCAGTCATGTTGCCAGGACATATGGTACCACATCAAACCTCAGTCATGTACCCAGGCCACATTTTTCCAGAATAAAAACGATTTCATGTTCCCAGGCAACAGGGTACCAGTATCCAAACCGATGTCACGTTCCCAGGCCACAGGTTTCCACCATCAAACCTCAGTCCTGGTACCAGGCCACAGGGTTCCACCATCAAGCCTCAGTCATGTTCCCAAACCTGAGGGTTCCACAATCAATCCTCAGTTATGTTCCCAGGCTCCAGGGTTCTAGAATAAAACCTCAGTCATGTTCGCCGTCCACAGGTTTACAGAACCAAGCCTCAGTCAGGTTCGCAGGGCACAGTATTCCGCAACCTAAACAAATGTCATGTTCCCAGGCCTCAGGGATCCAGAATCAAACATCAGTCATGTTCCCAGGCCAATGGTTTCCAGGATCAAACCTCAGTCATATTCCCAGGCCACATGGTTCCAGAATCAAACCTCACTCATATTCCCAGGACACAGGGTTCCAGAATCAAACCTCAGTCATATTCCCTGGACACAGGTTTCAAAAATAAATCCCCAGTCATATTCCCAGACCACAGGGTTCCAGAATCAAGCCTCACTCATATTCCCAGGACACAGGGTTCCACCATTAAGCCTCAGTCATGTTTCCAGGCCAGAGTGTTCCACAATCAAACCTAAGTCATCTTACCAGGACACAGGGTTCCACCGTCAATCCTCCGTCATATTCCCAGGCCACTGGTTTCCAGAATCAAACCGATTTCATGTTCCCAGGCAACAGGGTACGAGAATCCAAACCGATGTCATGTTCCCTGTAATCAGGGTTCCACCATCAAACCTCAGTCCTGTTGCCAGGCCACAGGGTTCCACCATCAAGCCTCAGTCATGTTCCGAAGCACCAGGGTTCCACAATCAAACCTCAGTCCTGTTGCCAGACCACAGGGTTCAACCATCAAACCTCAGTCATGTTCCCAGGAAACAGGGTTGCAGAATCAAACCAATGGCATATTCTCAGACCACGGGGTTCCAGTATCAGGCCTCAGCCATGTTCCCAGTGCACAGGGTTCCACCATCAAACCTCAGTCATGTTGATAGTCCACAGGTTTCTGCGATCAAACCACGTTCAAGTTCCCAGGCCACAGGGTTCCAGAATCAAGCCTCAGTCATTTTGCCAGGCCAGAGTGTTCCACCATCAAACCTCAGTCATGATCCCAGGCCACATGTTTCCACAATGAAACCTCAGTCATTTTCCCACGCCAGAGGTTTCCAGAATCAAACCTCAGTCATATTTCCAGGACACATGGTTCCAGAATCAAACCTGAGTCATGTTCGCAGGCCGCAGGTTTCAACAATAAAACCTCAGTCATGTTCCCATGACACAGGGTTCCAGAATCAAACCTCAGTCCTGTTCCCAGGACACAGGTTTCCAGAATCAACCCGATATCATGTTCCCTGGCCACAGTCTTCCATAATCAAACCGCAGGCATGTTTCCAGGCCACAGGGTTCAACCATCAAACCTCAGTCATGTTCCCTGTAAACAGGGCTCCAGAATCAAACCAATGTCATGTTCTCACGGCCCGGGGTTCCAGTATCAGGCCTCAGCCATCTTCCCAGGCCACAGGGTTCTAGAATCAAACTCTTCTCATATTCCCAGGCCACAGGGTTCCAGAATCCGACGATGTCATGCTCCCAGGCCAGAAGATTCCGGAATCAATCCCCAGTTATGTTCCCAGGCTACAGGGTTCCAGAATCAACCCGATATCATGTTCCCTAGCCACAGTCTTCCAGAATCAAACCTCAGTCATGTTGCCAGGCCACAGGTTTCCACCATCAAACCTCAGGCATGTTCCCAGGCCACAGGGTTCCGGAATCAAATCGTTCTCATGTTCCCAGGCCACAGGGTTCCAGAATCAATCCTCAGTTATGTTCCCAGGCTACAGGGTTGCAGAATAAAACCTCAGTCATTTTCCCAGTCCACAGGGTTCCAGAACCAAGGCTCAGTCAGTTTCCCGGGGCACAGTATTACACAATCTAAACAGATGTCATATTCCCGGCCACAGTTTTCAAGAATTACGCCTCAGTCATGTTACCAGGCCACAGGGATCCAGAATCAAACCTCAGTCATATTCCCAGGCCATAGGTTTCCAGAATTAAACCGATTTCATGTTCCCAGGCAACAGGGTACCAGAATCCAAACCGATGTCATGTTCCCAGGCAACAGGATTCCACACTCTAACATCAGTCATCTTCCCAGGCCAATGGTTTCCAGAATCAAACCTCAGTCATATTCCCAGGCCACATGGTTCCAGAATCAAACCTCAGTCGTGTTCCCAGGACACAGGGTTCCAGAATAAAACCTCAGTCATGTTTCCTGGACACAGGTTTCAGAAATAAAATACCAGTCATGTTCCCAGGCCACAGGGTTCCACAATTAAACCTCAGTCATATTCCCAGGCCAGAGGGTTCCACAATCAAACCTCAGTCCTGTTGGCAGGCCACGGTTCCACCATCAAGCCTCAGTCATGTGCCCAGGCCAGAGTGTTCCACAATCAAACCTAAGTCATCTTGCCAAGCCACAGGGTTCAACCATCACACCTCAGTCATGTTCCCAGTAAACAGGGTTCCAGAATCAAACCAATGTCATGTTCCCACGCCACGAGGTTCCAGTATCAGGCCTCAGTCATGTTCCCCGTGCACAGGGTTCCACAATCAAACCTCAGTCATGTTCCCAGGCCACAGGGTTCCAGAATTAAACCGATTTCATGTTCCCAGACAACAGGGTACCAGAATCCAAACCGATGTCATGTTCCCAGGCCACAGGGTTCCAGAATCAAGCCTCACTCATATTCCCAGGCCACAGGGCTCCACAATTAAACCTCAGTCATATTCCCAGGCCAGAGGTTTCGACAATCAAACCTCAGTCCTGTTGCCAGGCCACGGTTCCACCATTAAGCCTCAGTCATGTTGCCAGGACATATGGTACCACATCAAACCTCAGTCATGTACCCAGGCCACATTTTTCCAGAATAAAAACGATTTCATGTTCCCAGGCAACAGGGTACCAGTATCCAAACCGATGTCACGTTCCCAGGCCACAGGTTTCCACCATCAAACCTCAGTCCTGGTACCAGGCCACAGGGTTCCACCATCAAGCCTCAGTCATGTTCCCAAACCTGAGGGTTCCACAATCAATCCTCAGTTATGTTCCCAGGCTCCAGGGTTCTAGAATAAAACCTCAGTCATGTTCGCCGTCCACAGGTTTACAGAACCAAGCCTCAGTCAGGTTCGCAGGGCACAGTATTCCGCAACCTAAACAAATGTCATGTTCCCAGGCCTCAGGGATCCAGAATCAAACATCAGTCATGTTCCCAGGCCAATGGTTTCCAGGATCAAACCTCAGTCATATTCCCAGGCCACATGGTTCCAGAATCAAACCTCACTCATATTCCCAGGACACAGGGTTCCAGAATCAAACCTCAGTCATATTCCCTGGACACAGGTTTCAAAAATAAATCCCCAGTCATATTCCCAGACCACAGGGTTCCAGAATCAAGCCTCACTCATATTCCCAGGACACAGGGTTCCACCATTAAGCCTCAGTCATGTTTCCAGGCCAGAGTGTTCCACAATCAAACCTAAGTCATCTTACCAGGACACAGGGTTCCACCGTCAATCCTCCGTCATATTCCCAGGCCACTGGTTTCCAGAATCAAACCGATTTCATGTTCCCAGGCAACAGGGTACGAGAATCCAAACCGATGTCATGTTCCCTGTAATCAGGGTTCCACCATCAAACCTCAGTCCTGTTGCCAGGCCACAGGGTTCCACCATCAAGCCTCAGTCATGTTCCGAAGCACCAGGGTTCCACAATCAAACCTCAGTCCTGTTGCCAGACCACAGGGTTCAACCATCAAACCTCAGTCATGTTCCCAGGAAACAGGGTTGCAGAATCAAACCAATGGCATATTCTCAGACCACGGGGTTCCAGTATCAGGCCTCAGCCATGTTCCCAGTGCACAGGGTTCCACCATCAAACCTCAGTCATGTTGATAGTCCACAGGTTTCTGCGATCAAACCACGTTCAAGTTCCCAGGCCACAGGGTTCCAGAATCAAGCCTCAGTCATTTTGCCAGGCCAGAGTGTTCCACCATCAAACCTCAGTCATGATCCCAGGCCACATGTTTCCACAATGAAACCTCAGTCATTTTCCCACGCCAGAGGTTTCCAGAATCAAACCTCAGTCATATTTCCAGGATACATGATTCCAGAATCAAACCTGAGTCATGTTCGCAGGCCGCAGGTTTCAACAATAAAACCTCAGTCATGTTCCCATGACACAGGGTTCCAGAATCAAACCTCAGTCTTGTTCCCAGGACACAGGTTTCCAGAATCAACCCGATATCATGTTCCCTGGCCACAGTCTTCCATAATCAAACCGCAGGCATGTTTCCAGGCCACAGGGTTCAACCATCAAACCTCAGTCATGTTCCCTGTAAACAGGGCTCCAGAATCAAACCAATGTCATGTTCTCACGCCCCGGGGTTCCAGTATCAGGCCTCAGCCATCTTCCCAGGCCACAGGGTTCTAGAATCAAACTCTTCTCATATTCCCAGGCCACAGGGTTCCAGAATCCGACGATGTCATGCTCCCAGGGCAGAAGATTCCGGAATCAATCCCCAGTTATGTTCCCAGGCTACAGGGTTCCAGAATCAACCCGATATCATGTTCCCTAGCCACAGTCTTCCAGAATCAAACCTCAGTCATGTTGCCAGGCCACAGGTTTCCACCATCAAACCTCAGGCATGTTCCCAGGCCACAGGGTTCCGTAATCAAATCGTTCTCATGTTCCCAGGCCACAGGGTTCCAGAATCAATCCTCAGTTATGTTCCCAGGCTACAGGGTTGCAGAATAAAACCTCAGTCATTTTCCCAGTCCACAGGGTTCCAGAACCAAGGCTCAGTCAGTTTCCCGGGGCACAGTATTACACAATCTAAACAGATGTCATATTCCCGGCCACAGTTTTCAAGAATTACGCCTCAGTCATGTTACCAGGCCACAGGGATCCAGAATCAAACCTCAGTCATATTCCCAGGCCATAGGTTTCCAGAATTAAACCGATTTCATGTTCCCAGGCAACAGGGTACCAGAATCCAAACCGATGTCATGTTCCCAGGCAACAGGATTCCACACTCTAACATCAGTCATCTTCCCAGGCCAATGGTTTCCAGAATCAAACCTCAGTCATATTCCCAGGCCACATGGTTCCAGAATCAAACCTCAGTCGTGTTCCCAGGACACAGGGTTCCAGAATAAAACCTCAGTCATGTTTCCTGGACACAGGTTTCAGAAATAAAATACCAGTCATGTTCCCAGGCCACAGGGTTCCACAATTAAACCTCAGTCATATTCCCAGGCCAGAGGGTTCCACAATCAAACCTCAGTCCTGTTGGCAGGCCACGGTTCCACCATCAAGCCTCAGTCATGTGCCCAGGCCAGAGTGTTCCACAATCAAACCTAAGTCATCTTGCCAAGCCACAGGGTTCAACCATCACACCTCAGTCATGTTCCCAGTAAACAGGGTTCCAGAATCAAACCAATGTCATGTTCCCACGCCACGAGGTTCCAGTATCAGGCCTCAGTCATGTTCCCCGTGCACAGGGTTCCACAATCAAACCTCAGTCATGTTCCCAGGCCACAGGGTTCCAGAATTAAACCGATTTCATGTTCCCAGACAACAGGGTACCAGAATCCAAACCGATGTCATGTTCCCAGGCCACAGTATTCCACACTCTAACATCAGTCATCTTCCCAGGCCAATGGTTTTCAGAATCTAACCTGCGACATATTCCAAGGCCACATGGTTCCAGAATCAAACCTCAGTCGTGTTCCCAGGACACAGGGTTACAGAATAAAACCTCAGTCATGTTTCCTGGACACAGGTTTCAGAAATAAAATCCCAGTCATGTTCCAACGCCAGAGGGTTTCACAATTAAACCTCAGTCATATTCCCAGGCCAGAGGGTTCCACAATCAAACCTCAGTCCTGTTGCCAGGGCACGGTTCCACCATCAAGCCTCAGTCATGTGCCCAGGCCAGAGTGTTCCACAATCAAACCTAAGTCATCTTGCCAAGTCACAGGGTTCAACCATCAAGCCTCACTCATGTTGCCAGGCCACAGGGTTCAACCTTCAAGCCTCACTCATGTTCCCAAGCCTGAGGGTTCCACTATCAAACCTCAATCATGTTGCCAGGCCACAGGGTTCAACCATCAAACCTCAGTCATGTTCCCTGTAAATAGGGCTCCAGAATCAAACCAATGTCATGTTCCCACGCCCCGGGGTTCCAGTATCAGGCCTCAGTCATGTTCCCCGTGCACAGGGTTCCACAATCAAAAGTCAGTCATGTTGCCAGTCCACAGGTTTCTGCCATTAAACCTCAGTCAAGTTGCCAGGCCACAGGTTTCCAGAATCAAGCCTCAGTCATTTTGCCAGGCCAGAGTGTTCCACCATCAAACCTCAATCATGATCCCAGGCCACATGTTTCCACAATGAAACCTCAGTCATTTCCCCAGGCCAAAGGTTTCCAGAATCAAACCTCAGTCATATTCCCAGGTCACATGGTTCCAGAATCAAACCTGAGTCATGATCGCAGGCCACAGGTTTCAACAATCACACCTCAGTCATGTTACCAGGACACAGGTGTCCAGAATCAAACCTCAGTCATGTTCCCAGGGAAAAGGCTTCTAGAAACAAACCTCAGTCATATTCCCAGAGCACAGCGTTCCAGAATCAAACCTCAGTCTTGTTCCCAGGACACAGGTTTCCAGAATCATCCCGATATCATGTTCCCTGGCCACAGTCTTCCAGAATCAAACCTCAGTCTTGTTGCCAGGCCACAGGTTTCCACCATCAAACCTCAGGCATTTTCCCAGGACACAGGGTTCCAGAATCAAACCGTTCTCATTTTCCCAGGCCACAGGGTTCCAGAAACAAACTGTTCTCATGTTCCCAGGCCACAGGGTTCCAGAATCTACCGATGTCATGTTCCCAGGCCACAGGGTTCCAGAATCAATCCTCAGTTATGTTCCCAGGATACAGGGTTCCAGAATAAAACCTCAGTCGTGTACCCAATCCACAGGGTTCCAGAACCAAGGCTCAGTCAGGTTCCCGAGGCACAGTATTCCATAATCTAAACAGATGTCATGTTCCCAAGCCTTAGGGTTCCAGAATCCACCGATGTCATGTTCCCAGGCCACAGGATTCCAGAATCAATCCTCAGTTATATTCCCAGGTTACAGGGTTCCAGAATAAAACCTCAGTCATATTCCCAGTCCACAGGGTTCCAGAACCAAGGCTCAGTCAGGTTCCCGGGGCACAGTATTCCACAATCTAAACAGATGTCATGTTCCCAGGCCACAGTTTTCCAGAATCACGCCTCAGTCATGTTCCCAGGCCACAGGGATCCAGAATCAAACCGATTTCATGTTCCCAGGCAACAGGGTACCGGAATCCAAACCGATATCATGTTCCCAGGCCACAGGATTCCACACTCTAACATCAGTCTTCTTCCCAGGCCAATGGTATCCAGAATCAAACCTCAGTCATATTCCCAGGCCACATGGTTCCAGAATCAAACCTCAGTCGTGTTCCCAGGACACAGGGTTCCAGAATAAAACCTCAGTCATGTTCCCTGGACACAGGTTCCAGAAATAAAATCCCAGTCATGTTCCCAGGCCACAGGGTTCCACAATTAAACCTCAGTCATATTCCCAGGCCAGAGTGTTCCACAATCAAACCTAAGTCATCTTGCCAAGCCACAGGGTTCCACCATCAAACCTCAGTCATTTTGCCAGGCCACAGGGTTCCACCATCAAGCCTCACTCATGTTCCCAAGCCTGAGGGATCCACTCGGAAACCTCAATCAGGTTGCCAGGCCACAGGGTTCTACCATCAAACCTCAGTCATGTTCCCAGTAAACAGGGCTCCAGAATCAAACCAATGTCATGTTCCCAAGCCAAGGGGTTCCAGTATGAGGCCTCAGTCATGTTCCCCGTGCAAAGGGTTCCACAATCAAACCTCAGTCATGTTGCCAGTCCTCAGGTTTCTGCCATCAAACCTCAGTCAAGTTCCCATGCCACAGGGTTCCAGAATCAAGCCTCAGTCATTTTGCCAGGCCAGAGTGTTCCAACATCAAACCTCAGTCATGATCCCAGGCCACATGTTTCCACAATGAAACCTCAGTCATTTTCCCAAGCCAAAGGTTTCCAGAATCAAACCTCAGTCATATTCCCAGGACACATGGTTCCAAAATCAAACCTGAGTCATGTTCGCAGGCCACAGGTTTCAGCAATGAAACCTCAGTCATGTTCCCATGACACACGTGTCCAGAATCATACCTCAGTCATGTTCCCAGGGAACAGGCTTCCAGAAACAAACCTAAGTCATGTTCCCCAGGCACAGGGTTCCAGAATCAAACCTCAGTGTTGTTCCCAGGACACAGGTTTCCAGAATCAACCCGATATCATGTTCCCTAGCCACAGTCTTCCAGAATCAAACCTCAGTCATGTTGCCAGGCCACAGGTTTCCACCATCAAACCTCAGGCATGTTCCCAGGCCACAGGGTTCCGGAATCAAATCGTTCTCATGTTCCCAGGACACAGGGTTCCAGAATCAATCCTCAGTTATCTTCCCAGGCTACAGGGTTGCAGAATAAAACCTCAGTCATTTTCCCAGTCCACAGTGTTCCAGAACCAAGGCTCAGTCAGTTTCCCGGGGCACAGTATTACACAATCTAAACAGATGTCTTGTTCCCGGCCACAGTTTTCAAGAATTACGCCTCAGTCATGTTACCAGGCCACAGGGATCCAGAATCAAACCTCAGTCATATTCCCAGGCCACAGGTTTCCAGAATTAAAACGATTTCTTGTTCCCAGGCAACAGGGTACCAGAATCCAAACCGATGTCATGTTCCCAGGCCACAGGATTCCACACTCTATCATCAGTCATCTTCCCAGGCCAATGTTTTCCAGAATCAAGCCTCAGTCATATTCCCAGGCCACATGGTTCCAGAATCAAACCTCAGTCGTGTTCCCAGGACACAGGGTTCCAGAATAAAACCTCAGTCATGTTCCCTGGACACAGGTTTCAGAAATAAAATCCCAGTCATGTTCCCAAGCAACAGGGTTCCACAATTAAACCTCAGTCATATTCCCAGGCCAGAGGGTTCCACAATCAAACCTCTGTCCTGTTGCCAGGCCACGGTTCCACCATCAAGCCTCAGTCATGTTCCCAGGCCAGAGAGTTCCACAATCAAACCTAATTCATCTTGCCAAGCCACAGGGTTCCACCATCAATCCTCAATCATATTCCGAGGCCCTGGTTTCCAGAATCAAACCGATTTCATGTTCCCAGGCAACAGGGTACCAGAATCCAAATCGATGTCATGTTCCCTGTAATCAGGGTTCCACCATCAAACCTCAGTCCTGTTGCCAGGCCACTCGATTCAACCACCAAACCTCAGTCATGTTCCCAGGAAACAGGGTTCCAGAATCAAGCCTCAGGTATGTTGCCAGGCCACAGGGTACCACCATCAAACCTCAGTCATGTTCCCAGGCCACAGGGTTCCTCCATCAAACCTCAATCATATTCCCAGGACACAGGATTCCAGAATCAAACCAATGTCAAATACCCAGGCCATGGGTTTCCAGTACCAGGCCTCAGTCATGTTTCCAGGGCACAGGGTTCCACAATCAAACCTCAGTTATGTTGCCAGTACACAGGTTTCTGCCATCAAACCTCAGTCAAGTTCCAAGGCCACAGATTTCCAGAGTCAAACCTCAGTCATATTCCCAGGACACATGTTTCCAGAATCAAACCTCACTCATGTTCTCAGGACACAGGGTTCCAGAATCAATCCTCAGTCATGTTCCCTGGACACAGGTTTCAAACATAAAACCCCAGTCATGTTCCCAGGCCACAGTGTTCCAGAATCAAGCCTCACTCATATTCCCAGGCCACAGGGCTCCACAATTAAACCTCAGTCATATTCCCAGGCCAGAGGTTTCGACAATCAAACCTCAGTCCTGTTGCCAGGCCACGGTTCCACCATCAAGCCTCAGTCATGTTGCCAGGACATATGGTACCACATCAAACCTCAGTCATGTACCCAGGCCACATTTTTCCAGAATAAAAACGATTTCATGTTCCCAGGCAACAGGGTACCAGAATCCAAACCAATGTCATGTTCCCTGTAATCAGGGTTCCACCATCAAACCACAGTCCTGTGGCCAGGCCACAGGGTTCAACCATCATACCTCAGTCATGTTGCCAGGCCACAGGGTTCAACCATCAAACCTCAGTCATGTTTTAGGGAAACAGGGTTCCAGAATCAGACCAATGGCATGTTCCCAGGCCACGGGGTTCCAGTATCAGGCCTCAGTCATGTTCCCAGGCCACAGGATTCCACAATCTAACATCAGTCATGTTCCCAGACCAATGGTTTCCAGAATGAAACCTCAATCATGTCCCCAGGACACAAGGTGCCAGAATCAAACCAATGTCAAGTTCCCAGGCCATGGATTTCCAGTACCAGGCCACAGTCATGTTTCCCGGTCACAGGGTTCCACAATCACACCTCAGTCATGTTGCCAGTCCACAGGTTTCTGCCATCAAACCTCAGTCAAGATCCCAGGCCACAAGTTTCCAGAACCAAGCCTCAGTCAGTTTCCCAGGGCACAGTATTCCACAATCTAAACAGATGTCATGTTCCCAAGTCACAGGTTTCCAGAATCACGCCTCAGTCATGTTCCCAGGCCACAGGGTTCCAGAATCAAACCTCAGTCATGTTGCCAGGCCATATGGTACACGCATCAAACCTCAGTCATATTCCCAAACCACAGTTTTCCAAAATCAACCGATTTCATGTTCCCAGGCAACAGGGTACCAGAATCCAAACCGATGTCATGTTCCCAGGCCACACGATTCCACAATCTAACATCAGTCATGTTCCCAGGCCAATGGTTTCCAGGATCAAACCTCAGTCATATTCCCAAGCCACATGGTTCCAGAATCAAACCTCACTCATATTGCCAGGACACAGGGTTCCAGAATCAAACCTCAGTCATATTCCCTGGACACAGGTTTCAAAAATAAATCCGCAGTCATATTCCAAGACCACAGGGTTCCAGAATCAAGCCTCACTCATATTCCCAGGACACAGGGTTCCACAATTAAACCTCAGTCATATTCCCAGGCCAGAGGGTTCCACAATCAAACCTCAGTCCTGTTGCCAGGCCACGGTTCCACCATCAAGCCTCAGTCATGTTCTCAGGCCAGAGTGTTCCACAATCAAACCTAAGTCATCTTACCAGGCCACAGGGTTCCACCGTCAATCCTCCGTCATATTCGCAGGCCACTGGTTTCCAGAATCAAACCGATTTCATGTTCCCAGGCAACAGGGTACGAGAATCCAAACAGATGTCATGTTCCCTGTAATCAGGGTTCCACCATCAAACCTCCCTCCTGTTGCCAGGCCACAGGGTTCCACCATCAAGCCTCAGTCATGTTCCGAAGCACCAGGGTTCCACAATCAAACCTCAGTCCTGTTGCCAGGCCACAGGGTTCAACCATCAAACCTAAGTCATGTTCCCAGGAAACAGGGTTGCAGAATCAAACCAATGGCATATTCCCAGACCACGGGGTTCCAGTATCAGGCCTCAGCCATGTTCCCAGTGCACAGGGTTCCACCATCAAACCTCAGTCATGTTGATAGTCCACAGGTTTCTGCGATCAAACCACGTTCAAGTTCCCAGGCCACAGGGTTCCAGAATCAAGCCTCAGTCATTTTGCCAGGCCATAGTGTTCCACCATCAAACCTCAGTCATGATCCCAGGCCACATGTTTCCACAATGAAACCTCAGTCATTTTCCCACGCCAGAGGTTTCCAGAATCAAACCTCAGTCATATTTCCAGGACACATGGTTCCAGAATCAAACCTGAGTCATGTTCGCAGGTCGCAGGTTTCAACAATCAAACCTCAGTCATGTTCCCATGACACAGGGTCCCAGAATCAAACCTCAGTCTTGTTCCCAGGACACAGGTTTCCAGAATCAACCCGATATCATGTTCCCTGGCCACAGTCTTCCAAAATAAAACCTCAGTCATGTAGCCAGGCCACAGGTTTCCACCATCAAACCTCAGTTATCTTCCCAGTAAACAGGGCTCCAGAATCAAACCAATGTCATGTTCCCACGCCACGGGGTTCCAGTATCAGGCCTCAGCCATCTTCCCAGGCCACAGGGTTCCACAATCAAACCTCAGTCCTGTTGCCAGACCACGGTTCCAACATCAAGCCTCAGTCATGTTCCCAGGCCAGAGTTTTCCACAATCAAACCTAAGTCATCTTGCCAAGCCACAGGGTTCCACCATCAAACTTCAGTTATGTTGCCAGGCCACAGGGTTCCACCATCACACCTCAGTCATGTTCCCAGTAAACAGGGCTCCAGAATCAAACCAATGTCATGTTCCCACGCCACGGGGTCCCAGTATCAGGCCTCAGTCGTGTTGCCCGTGCACAGGGTTCCACAATCAAACCTCAGTCATGTTGCCAGTCCACAGGTTTCTGCCATCAAACCTCAGTCAAGTTGCCAGGCCACAGGGTTCCAGAATCAAGCCTCAGTCATTTTGCCAGGCCAGAGTGTTCCACCATCAAACCTCAGTCATGATCCCAGGCCACATGTTTCCACAATGAAACCTCAGTCATTTTCCCAGCCCAAAGGTTTCCAGAATCAAACATCAGTCATATTCCCAGGACACATGGTTCCAGAATCAAACCTGAGTCATGTTCGCAGGCCACAGGTTTCAACAATCAAACCTCAGTCATGATCCCAGGACACAGGTTTCCAGAATCAAACCTCAGTCATTTTCCCAGGTAACATGCTTCCAGAAACAAACCTAAGTCATGTTCCCAGGCCACAGGATTCCAGAATCAAACCTCAGTCTTGTTCCCAGGACACAGGTTTCCAGAATCAACCCGATATCATGTTCCCTGGTCACAGTCTTCCAGAATCAAACCTCAGTCATGTTGCCAGGCCACAGGTTTCCACCATCAAACCTCAGAAATGTTCCCTGGCCACAGGGTTCCAGAACCAAGGCTCAGTCTGGTTCCCCTGGTCAGTATTCCACAATCTAAACAGATGTCATGTTCCCAGGCCACAGTTTTCAAGAATCACGCCTCAGTCATGTTCCCAGGCCACAAGGAACCAGAATCAAACTTCAGTCATGTTGCCAGGCCATAGGGTAGCACCATCAAACCTCAGCCATATTCCCAGGGCACAGGTTTCCAGAATCAAACGGATTTCATGTTCCCAGGCAACAGGGTACCAGAATCCAAACCGATGTCATGTTCCCAGGCAACAGGATTCCACACTCTAACATCAGTCATCTTCCCAGGCCAATGGTTTCCAGAATCAAACCTCAGTCATATTCCCAGGCCACATGGTTCCAGAATCAAACCTCAGTTGTGTTCCCAGGACACAGGGTTCCAGAATCACACCTCAGTCATATTCCCAGGACACATATTTCCAGAATCAAACCTCACCCATGTTCTCAGGACACAGGGTTCCAGAATCAAACCTCAGTCATGTTCCCTGGACACAGGTTTCAAAAATAAAACCCCAGTCATGTTCCCAGGCCAGAGTGTTCCACAATCAAACCTATGTCATCTTGCCAGGCCACAGGTTTCCACCATCAATCCTCAGTCCTGTTGCCAGGCCACAGGTTTCCACCATCAATCCTCAGTCATGTTCCCAAGCATGAGGGTTCCACAATCAAACCTCTGTCATGTTGCCAGGCCACAGGGTTCAACCATCAAACCTCAGTCATATTCCCAGGAAACAGGGTTCCAGAATCAAGCCAATGGCATGTTCCCAGACTAGAGGGTTCAAGTATCAGGCCTCAGCCATGTTCCCAGTGCAGAGGGTTCCACCATCAAACCTCAGTCATGGTGACAGTCCACAGGTTTCTGCGATCAAACCACATTCAAGTTGCCAGGCCTCAGGGTTCCAGAATCAAGCCTCAGGTATGTTGGCAGGCCACAGGGTACCACCATCAAACCTCAGTCATGTTCCCAGGCCACAGGGTTCCTCCATCAAACCTCAATCATGTTCGCAGGACACAGGATACCAAAATCAAACCAATGTCAAGTTCCCAGGCCATGGGTTTCCAGTACCAGGCCTCAGTCATGTTTCCAGGGCACAGGGTTCCACAATCAAACCTCAGTTATGTTGCCAGTACACAGGTTTCTGCCATCAAACCTCAGTCAAGTTCCCAGGCCACAGATTTCCAGAATCAAACCGCAGTCATATTCCCAGGACACATGTTTCCAGAATCAAACCTCACTCATGTTCTCAGGACACAGGGTTTCAGAATCAAACCTCAGTCATGTTCCCTGGACACAGGTTTCAAAAATAAAACCCCAGTCATGTTCCCAGGCCACAGGGTTCCTGAATCAAGCCTCATTCATATTCCCAGGCCACAGGGTTCCACAATTAAACCTCAGTCATATTGCCAGGCCAGAGGGTTCCACAATCAAACCTCAGTCCTGTTGTCAGGCCACGTTTCCACCATCAAGCCTCAGTCATGTTCCCAGGCCAGAGAGTTCCACAATCAAACCTATGTCATCTTGCCAGGCCACAGGTTTCCACTATCAATCCTCAGTCCTGCTGACAGGCCACAGGGTTCCACCATTAAGCCGTTGTCATGTTCCCAAACCTGAGGTTTCCACAATCAAACCTCAGTCCTCTTGCCAGACCACGGTTCCACCATCAAACCTCAGTCATGTTCCCTGGACACAGGTTTCAAAAATAAAATCCCAGTCATGTTCCCAGGCCACAGGGTTCCAGAATCAAGCCTCACTCATATTCCCAGGCCACAGGGCTCCACAATTAAACCTCAGTCATATTCCCAGGCCAGAGGTTTCGACAATCAAACCTCAGTCCTGTTGCCAGGCCACGGTTGCACCATTAAGCCTCAGTCATGTTGCCAGGACATATGGTACCACATCAAACCTCAGTCATGTACCCAGGCCACATTTTTCCAGAATAAAAACGATTTCATGTTCCCAGGCAACAGGGTACCAGTATCCAAACCGATGTCACGTTCCCAGGCCACAGGTTTCCACCATCAAACCTCAGTCCTGGTACCAGGCCACAGGGTTCCACCTTCAAGCCTCAGTCATGTTCCCAAACCTGAGGGTTCCACAATCAATCCTCAGTTATGTTCCCAGGCTCCAGGGTTCTAGAATAAAACCTCAGTCATGTTCGCCGTCCACAGGTTTACAGAACCAAGCCTCAGTCAGGTTCGCAGGGCACAGTATTCCGCAACCTAAACAAATGTCATGTTCCCAGGCCTCAGGGATCCAGAATCAAACATCAGTCATGTTCCCAGGCCAATGGTTTCCAGGATCAAACCTCAGTCATATTCCCAGGCCACATGGTTCCAGAATCAAACCTCACTCATATTCCCAGGACACAGGGTTCCAGAATCAAACCTCAGTCATATTCCCTGGACACAGGTTTCAAAAATAAATCCCCAGTCATATTCCCAGACCACAGGGTTCCAGAATCAAGCCTCACTCATATTCCCAGGACACAGGGTTCCACCATTAAGCCTCAGTCATGTTTCCAGGCCAGAGTGTTCCACAATCAAACCTAAGTCATCTTACCAGGACACAGGGTTCCACCGTCAATCCTCCGTCATATTCCCAGGCCACTGGTTTCCAGAATCAAACCGATTTCATGTTCCCAGGCAACAGGGTACGAGAATCCAAACCGATGTCATGTTCCCTGTAATCAGGGTTCCACCATCAAACCTCAGTCCTGTTGCCAGGCCACAGGGTTCCACCATCAAGCCTCAGTCATGTTCCGAAGCACCAGGGTTCCACAATCAAACCTCAGTCCTGTTGCCAGACCACAGGGTTCAACCATCAAACCTCAGTCATGTTCCCAGGAAACAGGGTTGCAGAATCAAACCAATGGCATATTCTCAGACCACGGGGTTCCAGTATCAGGCCTCAGCCATGTTCCCAGTGCACAGGGTTCCACCATCAAACCTCAGTCATGTTGATAGTCCACAGGTTTCTGCGATCAAACCACGTTCAAGTTCCCAGGCCACAGGGTTCCAGAATCAAGCCTCAGTCATTTTGCCAGGCCAGAGTGTTCCACCATCAAACCTCAGTCATGATCCCAGGCCACATGTTTCCACAATGAAACCTCAGTCATTTTCCCACGCCAGAGGTTTCCAGAATCAAACCTCAGTCATATTTCCAGGATACATGATTCCAGAATCAAACCTGAGTCATGTTCGCAGGCCGCAGGTTTCAACAATAAAAAATCAGTCATGTTCCCATGACACAGGGTTCCAGAATCAAACCTCAGTCTTGTTCCCAGGACACAGGTTTCCAGAATCAACCCGATATCATGTTCCCTGGCCACAGTCTTCCATAATCAAACCGCAGGCATGTTTCCAGGCCACAGGGTTCAACCATCAAACCTCAGTCATGTTCCCTGTAAACAGGGCTCCAGAATCAAACCAATGTCATGTTCTCACGCCCCGGGGTTCCAGTATCAGGCCTCAGCCATCTTCCCAGGCCACAGGGTTCTAGAATCAAACTCTTCTCATATTCCCAGGCCACAGGGTTCCAGAATCCGACGATGTCATGCTCCCAGGCCAGAAGATTCCGGAATCAATCCCCAGTTATGTTCCCAGGCTACAGGGTTCCAGAATCAACCCGATATCATGTTCCCTAGCCACAGTCTTCCAGAATCAAACCTCAGTCATGTTGCCAGGCCACAGGTTTCCACCATCAAACCTCAGGCATGTTCCCAGGCCACAGGGTTCCGGAATCAAATCGTTCTCATGTTCCCAGGCCACAGGGTTCCAGAATCAATCCTCAGTTATGTTCCCAGGCTACAGGGTTGCAGAATAAAACCTCAGTCATTTTCCCAGTCCACAGGGTTCCAGAACCAAGGCTCAGTCAGTTTCCCGGGGCACAGTATTACACAATCTAAACAGATGTCATATTCCCGGCCACAGTTTTCAAGAATTACGCCTCAGTCATGTTACCAGGCCACAGGGATCCAGAATCAAACCTCAGTCATATTCCCAGGCCATAGGTTTCCAGAATTAAACCGATTTCATGTTCCCAGGCAACAGGGTACCAGAATCCAAACCGATGTCATGTTCCCAGGCCACAGGATTCCACACTCTAACATCAGTCATCTTCCCAGGCCAATGGTTTCCAGAATCAAACCTCAGTCATATTCCCAGGCCACATGGTTCCAGAATCAAACCTCAGTCGTGTTCCCAGGACACAGGGTTCCAGAATAAAACCTCAGTCATGTTTCCTGGACACAGGTTTCAGAAATAAAATACCAGTCATGTTCCCAGGCCACAGGGTTCCACAATTAAACCTCTGTCATATTCCCAGGCCAGAGGGTTCCACAATCAAACCTCAGTCCTGTTGGCAGGCCACGGTTCCACCATCAAGCCTCAGTCATGTGCCCAGGCCAGAGTGTTCCACTATCAAACCTAAGTCATCTTGCCAAGCCACAGGGTTCAACCATCACACCTCAGTCATGTTCCCAGTAAACAGGGTTCCAGAATCAAACCAATGTCATGTTCCCACGCCACGAGGTTCCAGTATCAGGCCTCAGTCATGTTCCCCGTGCACAGGGTTCCACAATCAAACCTCAGTCATGTTCCCAGGCCACAGGGTTCCAGAATTAAACCGATTTCATGTTCCCAGGCAACAGGGTACCAGAATCCAAACCGATGTCATGTTCCCAGGCCACAGTATTCCACACTCTAACATCAGTCATCTTCCCAGGCCAATGGTTTTCAGAATCTAACCTCCGACATATTCCAAGGCCACATGGTTCCAGAATCAAACCTCAGTCGTGTTCCCAGGACACAGGGTTACAGAATAAAACCTCAGTCATGTTTCCTGGACACAGGTTTCAGAAATAAAATCCCAGTCATGTTCCAACGCCAGAGGGTTCCACAATTAAACCTCAGTCATATTCCCAGGCCAGAGGGTTCCACAATCAAACCTCAGTCCTGTTGCCAGGGCACGGTTCCACCATCAAGCCTCAGTCATGTGCCCAGGCCAGAGTGTTCCACAATCAAACCTAAGTCATCTTGCCAAGTCACAGGGTTCAACCATCAAGCCTCACTCATGTTGCCAGGCCACAGGGTTCAACCTTCAAGCCTCACTCATGTTCCCAAGCCTGAGGGTTCCACTATCAAACCTCAATCATGTTGCCAGGCCACAGGGTTCAACCATCAAACCTCAGTCATGTTCCCTGTAAATAGGGCTCCAGAATCAAACCAATGTCATGTTCCCACGCCCCGGGGTTCCAGTATCAGGCCTCAGTCATGTTCCCCGTGCACAGGGTTCCACAATCAAAAGTCAGTCATGTTGCCAGTCCACAGGTTTCTGCCATTAAACCTCAGTCAAGTTGCCAGGCCACAGGTTTCCAGAATCAAGCCTCAGTCATTTTGCCAGGCCAGAGTGTTCCACCATCAAACCTCAATCATGATCCCAGGCCACATGTTTCCACAATGAAACCTCAGTCATTTCCCCAGGCCAAAGGTTTCCAGAATCAAACCTCAGTCATATTCCCAGGTCACATGGTTCCAGAATCAAACCTGAGTCATGATCGCAGGCCACAGGTTTCAACAATCACACCTCAGTCATGTTACCAGGACACAGGTGTCCAGAATCAAACCTCAGTCATGTTCCCAGGGAAAAGGCTTCTAGAAACAAACCTCAGTCATATTCCCAGAGCACAGCGTTCCAGAATCAAACCTCAGTCTTGTTCCCAGGACACAGGTTTCCAGAATCATCCCGATATCATGTTCCCTGGCCACAGTCTTCCAGAATCAAACCTCAGTCTTGTTGCCAGGCCACAGGTTTCCACCATCAAACCTCAGGCATTTTCCCAGGACACAGGGTTCCAGAATCAAACCGTTCTCATTTTCCCAGGCCACAGGGTTCCAGAAACAAACTGTTCTCATGTTCCCAGGCCACAGGGTTCCAGAATCTACCGATGTCATGTTCCCAGGCCACAGGGTTCCAGAATCAATCCTCAGTTATGTTCCCAGGATACAGGGTTCCAGAATAAAACCTCAGTCGTGTACCCAATCCACAGGGTTCCAGAACCAAGGCTCAGTCAGGTTCCCGAGGCACAGTATTCCATAATCTAAACAGATGTCATGTTCCCAAGCCTTAGGGTTCCAGAATCCACCGATGTCATGTTCCCAGGCCACAGGATTCCAGAATCAATCCTCAGTTATATTCCCAGGTTACAGGGTTCCAGAATAAAACCTCAGTCATATTCCCAGTCCACAGGGTTCCAGAACCAAGGCTCAGTCAGGTTCCCGGGGCACAGTATTCCACAATCTAAACAGATGTCATGTTCCCAGGCCACAGTTTTCCAGAATCACACCTCAGTCATGTTCCCAGGCCACAGGGATCCAGAATCAAACCGATTTCATGTTCCCAGGCAACAGGGTACCGGAATCCAAACCGATATCATGTTCCCAGGCCACAGGATTCCACACTCTAACATCAGTCTTCTTCCCAGGCCAATGGTATCCAGAATCAAACCTCAGTCATATTCCCAGGCCACATGGTTCCAGAATCAAACCTCAGTCGTGTTCCCAGGACACAGGGTTCCAGAATAAAACCTCAGTCATGTTCCCTGGACACAGGTTCCAGAAATAAAATCCCAGTCATGTTCCCAGGCCACAGGGTTCCACAATTAAACCTCAGTCATATTCCCAGGCCAGAGTGTTCCACAATCAAACCTAAGTCATCTTGCCAAGCCACAGGGTTCCACCATCAAACCTCAGTCATGTTGCCAGGCCACAGGGTTCCACCATCAAGCCTCACTCATGTTCCCAAGCCTGAGGGATCCACTCGGAAACCTCAATCAGGTTGCCAGGCCACAGGGTTCTACCATCAAACCTCAGTCATGTTCCCAGTAAACAGGGCTCCAGAATCAAACCAATGTCATGTTCCCAAGCCAAGGGGTTCCAGTATGAGGCCTCAGTCATGTTCCCCGTGCAAAGGGTTCCACAATCAAACCTCAGTCATGTTGCCAGTCCTCAGGTTTCTGCCATCAAA